>NC_068446.1:21760482-21927223 GCF_023373465.1 Oncorhynchus keta | reverse complement strand
CAGCATGAGTCATTTATTTAATAATTAACCAAAATATACAGCTGTCTAGCTTTCCTTTCTATAAAGAAAAGAGCGCTTGACTCTGGGGACATTTATACAGACAGAGGTGGGAGGTTAGGTAAGCCACTTACTACTGCAGATTTACTAAATGTTTTCCAGTCCAATTATAGATTATCTCAATATATGTACTGTACACATACAGTGTTTCCCTGCTTTTTACACCCTTGAACGGGGTATTGATTTCCCTGTCATATTATATATTAACCTAAATATATACTGACAAAAGCACACATAACACTATAGTAGAGGTCGTGGAGGAACCTGCAATTTTCTTGGGGAGTATGACTGTGAGAAGGTCAGTTCTGGTAAAGGAAATTCTACTCCAAAATGAATAAAAATCAAATGGTCCATATTATAAAGGCAGGTGTGCTATTTAGCAATAAGCATTATCACCTGATCAAATCACATTTTATTTGTCAGGTGTAGACCTTACAGTGAAATGCTTACTTACAAGCCCTTAACCAACAATGCAATTTTAAGAAAAATAAGTGTGAAGAAAGTATTTACTAAATAAACTGAAGTATAAAAGAAGAAAAAAAGAAGAAAAATAACAACTAATTAAAGAGCAACAATAAAATAACAGTAACGAGGTTACATACAGGGAGGGGGTAACGGTACAGTCAATGTGTGGGGGGGGGGCACTGGTTAGTCGAGGTATTTGAGACTATATATAATATATATAATAAACAGAGTAGCAGCAGTGTAAAAATGTGTGGGTCAATTGCAAATAGTCCGGGTAGCCATTTGGTTAGCTGTTCAAGAGTATTATGGCTTGGTGGTAGAAGCACTTAAGAAGCCTTTTGGACCTAGACTCGGCACTCCATGACCACTTGCTGTGCGATAGTAGAGAGAACAGTATGACTAGGGTGGCTAGAGTCATTGCCAATTTTTAGGGCCTTCCTCTGACACTGCCTGGTATAGAGGTCCTAGATGGCAGGAAGCTTGGCCCCAGTGATGTACTGGGCCGTACGCACTACCCTCTGTAGTGCCTTGTGGTCGGAGGCCGAGCAGTTGTCATACCAGGCGGTGATGCAACCAGTCTTGATGTTCTTGATGGTGCGGCTGTATAACTTTTTGAGGATCTGAGGACCCATGACAAATCTTTTCAGTCTCCTGAGGGGGAATAGGTGTTGTCGTGCCCTCTTCACGACTGTCATAGTGTGTTTGGATCATGATAGTTAGTTGGTGATGTGGACAACAAGGAACGAGAAGCTCTCAACCTGCTCCACTATAACCCCGTCGATGAGAATGGGGGTGTGCTCGGCCCTCCTTTTCCTGTAGTCCATGATCATCTCCTTTGTCTTGATCATGTTGAGGGAGAGGTTATAATCCTGGCACCACACCGCCAGGTCTCTGACCTCCTCCGTATAGGCTGTCAGCAGACACTTTTATTCAGAGCAACTTACAGTCAATGCATTCAACTAAGGTACAGTTGAAGTCGGAAGTTTACATACACCTTAGCCAAATACATTAAACTCATGTTTTCACCGTTCCTGACATCCTAGTAAAAAGTCTGTCTTAGGTCAGTTAGGATCACCAATTCATTTTAAGAATGTGAAATGTCAGAATAATAGTAGAGAGAATAATTTATTTCAGCTTTTATTTATTTCATCACATTCCCAGTGGGTCAGAAGTTTACATACACTCAATTAGTATTTGGTAGCATTGCCTTTAAATTGTTTAACTTGGGTCAAACGTTTCGGGTAGCCTTCCACAAGTGGCCCATAATAAGTTGGTTGAATTTTGGCCCATTCCTCCTGACGGAGCCAGTGTAACTGAGTCAGGTTTGTAGGCCTCCTTGCTCCCACACGCTTTTTCAGTTCTGACCACAAATTTTCTATGGGATTGAGGACAGGGCTTTGTCATGGCCACTCCAATACCTTGACTTTGTTGTACTTGCGCCATTTTGCCACAACGTTGGAAGTATGCTTGGCGTCATTGTTCATTTGGAAGACCCATTTACGACCAAGCTTTAACTTCCTGACTGATGTCTTGAGATGTTGCTTCAATATATCCCCTTAATTTCCCTCCCTCATGATGCCAGTCCCTCCTGCAGCAAAGCACCCCCACATCATAATGCTGCCACCCCTGTGCTTCAAGGTTGGGATGGTGTTCTTCAGCTTGCAAGCCTCCACCTTTTTTCTCCTTTTTGTTTCATCAGACCAGAGGACATTTCTCCATAAAGTACAATCTTTGTCCCCATGTGCAGTTGCAAACAGTAGTCTGGCTTTTTTATGGAGGTTTTGGAGCAGTGGCTTCTTCCTTGCTGAGCGACCTTTCAGGTTATGTCGATATAGGACTCGTTTTACTGTGGATATAGATACTTTTGTACCTATTTCCTCCAGCATCTTCACAAGGTCCTTTGCTGTTGTTCTGGGATTGATTTGCACTTTTCGCCCCAAAGTATGTTCATCTCTAGGAGACAGAACGGTATTGTAAGGGTTTTCCTCCTCCTCTTCGTCTGAGGAGGAGAAGCGAGAAGGATCGGAGGACCAATGCGCAGCCTGGTAAATGTCCATGGTTGTTTATTTAAGAAAACGTAAACTGAACACTATGAATACAAAAACAATAAACGTGAAACGAACGAAAACCGAAACAGTACCGTGTGGTAAAAAACACAGATACGGAAACAAACACCCACAAACACACAGTGAAACCCAGGCTACCTAAGTATGATTCTCAATCAGAGACAACTAACGACACCTGCCTCTGATTGAGAACCATACTAGACCGAAACATAGAAATCCCAAAATCATAGAAAAACAAACATAGACTGCCCACCCCAACTCACACCCTGACCATACTAAATAACGACAAAACAAAGGAAATAAAGGTCAGAACGTGACAGGTATGACGACTGCGTGGTCCCATGGTGTTTATACTTGCGTACTATTGTTTCTACAGATGAACGGGGTACCTTCAGGCGTTTGGAAATTGCTCCCAAGGATGAACCAGACTTGTGGAGGTCTACAATTGTTTTCTGAGGTCTTGGCTGATTTCTTTTGATTTTCCCATGATGTCAAGCAAAGAGACACTGAAGGTAGGCCTTGAAATACATCCACAGGTACACCTCCAATTGACTCAAATTATGTCAAATAGTCTATCAGAAGCTTCTAAAGCCATGACATAATTTCCTGGAATTTTCCAAGCTGTTTAAAGGCACAGTCAACTTAGTGTATGTAAACATCTGACCCTCTAGAATTGTGACACAGTGAAATAATCTGTCTGTAAACAATTGTTGGAAAAATTACTTGTGTCATGCACAAAGTAGATGTCCTAACCGACTTGCCAAAACCTATAGTTTGTTAACAAGAAATTTGTGGAGTGGTTGAAAAACAAGTTTTAATGACTCCAACCTAAGTGTATGTAAACTTCCGACTTCAACTGTATATAAACACCAACATTCCACAGTAATACCAAAAATAAATAAATGTTACTGAGAATGTTATTGTAGTTAAACTTGTCTGTTGGTTTATTCTGTAGATAGCCTTCTTGTAACAAGATCACTGCTAGTTTTACAGCTCCTGAAAACATTTACAAAAGTGCATGTTAGGGAGAAAGTTCGTGCTCCCTCTCCTGCGTGTCTGGTATTCCTTTGTTTTTCTCATAAACTCTGAAAGGTTTCCCATTACAGAACAACACTACTCCTGAGACCACAAGTTAATGGTCGAGCAGCCTCGTTTTCCTCCTTATCACTGACTCTTATAGTTACTACTGCCAAGGATAGGCTTGGTAGTGGAGAGGCTGCTAAGAGAAAGAGAGACAGAAAGAGGAGGGCTTCAGAGAGAGAAAGACAGAAACGGAGAGAAAGAGAGAGGCTACTGAGAGAGAAAGATTGAGAGAGAGTATCACAGAGAGCATTTCAACCTGTTTTAGAGTCTGCAAAAACAGCTGTTCTCACCATGATTCTGCTGGCTGCATTGGACTGTTTCGATGTGAAGGGCTGGCTGGTGTTTATCTTTGTGTTTCTCTTGGTGGTGGACATCGTCAGAAACAGAACTCCAACTAACTTCCCCCCTGGACCCTGGTCTGTTCCTTTCCTGGGTAATATCTTCACAGGGCTCGACTTCAAGACCATTGACAAGGTCAGAAAAATACTCATATAATCATTGCTAATATGAATCAGAAATATTTGATTACTAATGACTTATGTTACCAATACTATATCTTTACTAGTGCAGTGAAATAATTGACACAGGTTTGACTTGCATGTGGCGTGTTTTTACACAGGGCACCATTGAAAAATAACTGTGGTCTCAATTGGGATTCTCTAAATAAAGGTTAAATATTTTATAAAAATTTAATAAATGTGGCACAACCATTCCTTCCTTCCCTGTAGATGGCTGAGGACTATGGTCCAGTGTTCAGCCTGCGTCGAGGCAGTGACAGGGTAGTGTTTATCTCAGGGTATAAGATGGTGAAGGAAGCTCTGGTCAACCAACTGGACAGTTTCTATGACCGGCCCATTGTCCCTCTGTTTCATGTCACCTTCAAAGGCATTGGTGAGTGAGTTAGTGAGTGAGTGAGTGAGTGAGTGAGTGAGTGAGTGAGTGAGTGAGTGAGTGAGTGGCACACTATTCCCTAAATAGTGCACCACTTCTGACCAGGCCAGGCTCCAGTGAGAAAGGCTGTGAGCACTAGAATGTACTCCTGTTGCTTTTTTGGAAAGGATAAACATGTTAGATATGAAAATTCTGCATTATGTACATTACCAGTCAAATGTTTGGATACACCTACTCATTCAAGGTTTTTTATTTTTTACTATTTTCTACATTGTATAATCATAGTGAACACATCAAACTATGAAATAACACATATGGAATCATGTAGTAACCAGAAAAGTGTTCATCAAAATATGTTTTAGATTTTTCAAAGTAGTCACCCTTTGACTTGATGAAAGCTTTTCACACTCTTGGCATTCTCTCAACCAGCTTCATGAGTAATGCTTTTTCAACAGTCTTGAAGGAGTTCCCACATATGCTAAGGACTTGTTGGCTGCTTTTCCTTCGCTCTGCGGTCCAACAGTTATACTGTTAGCATTGAGGTGGTGTGCCCTAGTCGGCAGACCACTGTGTGCAGCTCACCCTGCACTATCAGCTCCAATATAAATAACATGAACAAGTCTACTTCTGATAAGCTTCCCAGTAAAGCATTAAAGACAATCAAGCAAACCAGAAAAGTGCTCAAAACAACCCATGTTAACATGTGCAGCCTGAGAAACAAGGTCCCTGAAGTATATAACTTACTTGCTTGTTACAGATGACATTCATATTCTGATCTCTGAAACTTACTTAGATAATACTTTTGATGATACTGTGGTAGCAACACATGGTTATAACGTCTACCGAAAAGACAGACATGCCAACAGGGGCGGTGTTGCGGTCTACATTCAGAACCACATTCCTGTAAAGCGTAGAGATGATCTCATGTTAAATACTGTTGAAGTAATATGGCTAGAGGTTAATCTGCCTCACCTTAAGCCTATTCTTGTGGGAAGCTGCTATAGACCACCAAGTGCCAACAGTCAGTAACTGGTGTGGTGGTTCATTTCTATACTATCAAATGAGGAGAGACAAACTTATCACACGAGTCAGAGTTATACTTCAACTAAATCTTTAATAGTGAGTACTTTGCAATAGCGATGGCTTGTCGACGAATCACCGTCTCAGATGATCCGTTGAGAGCAACGAGACAAAAGTACAAAGGTCTTTTATAGCCAAGATACACCCCTTTCAACCTACATGACGAACAACAGATAAATAGAATGGGTCACAAGGTTAAGATCTGTATGAAAGATACCTATAATACATAGCAGACAGTATCTGCTGTGTCAACAGTTTTCATTGTATAGACCAGTGTCTGGCCCTCCGATTCCAAACTGGAACCATCTCTCCCTGGTACGGTGTAAACAGAAAACATTAACCCATGCTCTGGAATGCTCTTTAGGTGTTATCACCCAAACGACATGGTAAATCTCCTGTCAGTGTTATCTCCCAGAGGCCCATCCTCAGTAGAACACACACACAATAGTTAAGAATACTCTATTCTGTTGAAATAAAACAACCATTTGATGCAATAAAAGTAGTAGAACATAATCTTGCACTTTTGCCACCACACTGGATAATATGTGTGAAATGCTTGATAATGTAAATGATATCAACAGGGCTATATTTTCTGGGGGATTTAAATATTGACTGACTCTCATCAAGCTTCCCACTCAATTTTTTAAAAACTGTAACCAGTGGCGGCAACTTGGTTCAGGTTGTCAGTCAACCTACCAGAGTATTTACAAACAGCACAGGAATGAAATCATCAACATGTATTGATCACATCTTTACTAATGCTGCAGAAATTTGCTTTAAAGCAGTATCCAAATCCATAGGATGTAGTGATCACAATATATTAGTCATATCTAGGAAAACCAAAGTTCCAAAGGCTGGGCCTCATATAGTGCATAAGAGGTCATACAATAAGTTTTGTAGGGATTCGTATGTTGATGATGTAAAGAATATTTGCTGGTCTGTAGGGTGTAATGAGGGCAACTAGATGCTAAACTTGACACATTTATGAAATTGCTCATTCCAGTTACTAATAAGCACGCGCCCATTAAGAAAATGACTGTAAATCCTGTTAAATCCCCTTAGATTGATGAGGAATTGAAAAATTGTATGGTTTAGAGCAGTGGTTCCCAAACATTTTATAGTCCCGTACCCCTTCAAACATTCAACCTCGAGCTGCCCTCTAGCACCAGGGTCAGTGCACTCTCAAATGTTATTTTTTGAACCATCATTGTAAGCCTGTCACACATACACTATAAGATACATTTTTAAACATAAGAATGAGTGTGAGTTTTTGTCACAACCCGGCTTGTGGGAAGTGACAAAGAGCTCTTATAGGACCAGGGCACAAATAATAATGGAATAATAATCAATCATTTTGCTCTTTATTTAGCCATCTTACATATAAAACTTTATTTGTTTATCAAAAATTGTGAATAACTCACAACAGGTTCATGAGAAGGGTGTGCTTGAAAGGATGCACATAACTCTGCAATGTTCGGTTGTATTGGAGAGAATCTCAGTCTTAAATAATTTTCCACACACAGTCTGTGCCTGTATTTAGTTTCATGCTAGTGAGCGCTGAGAATCCACTCTCACATAGGTACGTGGTTGCAAAGGGCATCAGTGTCTTAACAGCGTGATTTGCCAAGGCAGGATACTCTGAACGCAGCCCAATCCAGAAATCTGGCAGTGGTTTCTGAATAAATAACATTTTCACAGAACCGCTTGTTGCAATTTCGATTAGGCTCTCTTGTTCAGATATCGGTAAGTCGACTGGAGGCAGGGCATGAAAGATATAACGAATCCAGTTGTTTGTATAATTCGTTTCGGGAAAGTACTTGAGTTATTGCGCACCCAACTTACTCAGGTGCTTCGCTATATCACATTTGACATTGTCCGTAAGCTTGAGTTAATTTGCACACAAATGGAAAGACCTGTGTATTTCCTTGTTAATGCAGACAGAGAAGAGCTCCAACTTCTTAATCATAGCCTCAATTTTGTTCCGCACATGGAATATAGTTGCAGGAGAGTCCCTGTAATCCTAGATTCAAATCATTCAGGCGAGAAAAAACATCACCCAGATAGGCCAGTCGTGTGAGAAACTCATCATCATGCAATCTGTCAGACAAGTGGAAATTATGGTCTTTAAAGAAAACTTTAAGCTCGTCTCTCAATTTAAAAAAAAACATGTCAATACTTTTCCCCTTGATAACCAGCGCACTTCTGTGTGTTGTAAAAGCGTTACATGGTCGCTGCCCATATCATTGCATAGTTCAGAAAATAAACAAGAGTTCAGGGGCCCTGCTTTAACAAAATTAACAATTTTCACTGTGGTGTCCAAAAAGTCTTTCAAGCTGTTAGGCATTCCTTTGGCAGCAAGAGCCTCTCGGTGGATGCTGCAGTGTACCCAAGTGACGTTGGGAGCAACTGCTTGCACGAGCGTTACCACTCCACTATGTCTCCCTGTCATGACTTTTGCGCCATCAGTACAGATACCAACCCATCTTGACCACCAAAGTCCATTTGATGTCACAAAGCTGTCCAGTACTTTAAAAAATATACTCTCCTGTTGTCCTGGTTTCCAGAAGACGATGTCTTTCTTAATTGAACCCCATAAAGGTAACAGGCATATACCAGGAGCTGTGCCAGGCCCACCACGTCTGTTGACTCATCCAGCTTTATTGCATAAGATTCACTGGCTTGTATGCGAAGCAGTAATTATTTCAAAACATCTCCTGCCATGTCACTGATGCGTCGTGAAACAGTGTTGTTTGATGAAGGCATTGTCTGTATAATTTTTGTGGCTTTTTCCCCCAGCATTGTCCCAGCCATATCCGCGGCAGCAGGAAGAATTAAGCCCTCCACAAAAGTTTGGGGCATGTATGTCCTAGCCACTCAGTTGCTCACCATATAAGACGCTTCTAGCCCCTTCTTATGAATGGTATCTGTTGCTTTTATACATGTCTTACTACTCAAAAGTCGTCTTAATTCTTGCTAAAAAAAAAACTCCTGTGGCTTATTTTTCAAATGGGCATGTTTTGTTTCTAAATGTCTGCGCAAGGGTGAGGGTTTCATCGAGTTGTGAGATAGTACTTTTGCACCTTTAAAACACTGTGGCTGAGGAAAGCACTACTCCCAATATACAGTGGGGAGAACAAGTATTTGATACACTGCCGATTTTGCATGTTTTCCTACTTACAAAGCATGTAGAGGTCTGCAATTTTTAGCATAGGTACACTTCAACTGTGACAGACATAATCTAAAACAAAAATCCAGAAAATCACATTGTATGATTTTTAAGAAACTAATTTGCATTTTATTGCATGACATAAGTATTTGATCACCTACCAACCAGTAAGAATTCCGGCTCTCACAGACCTGTTAGTTTTTCTTTAAGAATCCCTCCTGTTCTCCACTCATTACCTGTTTGAACTGCTCCTGGTTGAACTCGTTACCTGTATAAAAGACACCTGTCCACACACTCAATCAAACAGACTTCAACCTCTCCACAATGGCCAAGACCAGAAAGCTGTGTAAGGACATCAGGGATAAAATTGTAGACCTGCACAAGGCTGGGATGGGCTACAGGACAAATAGGCAAGCAGCTTGGTGAGAAGGCAATAACTGTTGGTGCATTTATTAGAAAATGGAAGAAGTTCAAGATAATGGTCAATCACCCTTGGTCTGGGGCTCCATGCAAGATCTCACCTTGTGGGGCATCAATGATCATGAGGAAGGTGAGGTATCAGCCCAGAACTACACTGCAGGACCTGGTCAATGGCCTGAAGAGAGCTGGGACCACAGTCTCAAAGAAAACCATTAATAACACACTACGCCGTCATGGATTAAAATCCTGCAGCGCACGCAAGGTCCCCCTGCTCAAGCCAGCGCATGTCCAGGCACATCTGAAGTTTGCCAATGACCATCTGGATGATCCAGAGGAGAAATGGGAGAAGGTCATGTGGTCTGATGAGACAAAAATAGAGCTTTTTGGTCTAAACTCCACTCGCCGTGTTTGGAGGAAGAAGAAGGATGAGTACAACCCCAAGAACACCATCCCAACCGTGAAGCATGGAGGTGGAAACATCATTCTTTGGGGATGCTTTTCTGCAAAGGGGACAGGATGACTGCACCGTATTGAGGGGAGGATGGATGGGGCCATGTATCGTGAGATCTTGGCCAACAACCTCCTTCCCTCAGTAAGAGCATTGAAGATGGGTTGTGGCTGGGTCTTCCAGCATGACAACAACCCAAAACACACAGCCAGGGCAACTAAGGTGTGGCTCCGTAAGAAGCATCTCAAGGTCCTGGAGTGGCCTAGCCAGTCTCCAGACCTGAACCCAATAGAAAATCTTTGGAGGGAGCTGAAAGTCCGTATTGCCCAGCGACAGCTCCGAAAACTGAAGGATCTGGAGAAGGTCTGTATGGAGGAGTGGGCCAAAATCCCTGCTGCAGTGTGTGCAAACCTGTCAAGAACTACAGGAAACGTATGATCTCTGTAATTGCAAACAAAAGTTTATGTACCAAATATTAAGTTCTGCTTTTCTGATGTATCAAATACTTATGTCATGCAATAAAATGCAAATTAATTACTTAAAAATCATACAATGTGATTTTCTGGATTTTTGTTTTAAATTCCGTCTGTCACAGTTGAAGTGTACCTAGGATAAAAATTACAGACCTCTACATGCTTTGTAAGTAGGAAAACCTGCAAAATCGGCAGTGTATCAAATACTTGTTCTCCCCACTGTAAGTGAACCCCAAATCAATGTAGTTCTCATCATATTTGCTCCTCTTCAATGGTCCAACGTCCAAGTCTGTTGTTCGGTGCTTTCCCGGGTAAGGTGGCAGTAGCTCTTCGGCTGCATCAGATTCACAACTGTCAGTGTCCATGCTAGCTGGGCTAACAACAAATGTAGAATTACTCGCTTTGCATGTGCTCGTGGAAGCAGAACAACTTGTGTCGTCGACAGCTGCAGGTGTAGTACTGCTGGTAGTAGCAGTACTACCAGTAGAACTGGTATGTGTCTCTATGGACACAGGCCTTACTTTTTTTAACCATTTATTAATTTTCGATCAAACGGAATGAGCAGCAGCTACATTTGGCTACATATGGACAATTAGTGGAATTCCCGCGAGAGAGTATTGGTTAATGTGATTGGATGTTACCTGTACTTCACATTGTGTTGTTATTTCGCTGAACACTAGATCGTTTAATTTGATTTTTGGCAGTGAAATGAGGCTAATCAGGCAAGAAAAAAACCTCACCCAAATGTATAGCCCCGTTGGAAAATATAAATGGAATGTTTGAAAATTTGAAAATAAAAATCACATTTTTATTTGGCGTACCCCCGACGGCATTGTGCGTACCCTTGGGGGTACTCCAATTTGGGAATACCTGGTTTAGAGGGATGAGGCAAAAGGTATGGCAAATAAGTCTGGCAGCCCAACTGATTGGCAAACATACTGCAAATTAAGAAATCATGTGACTAAACTGAATAAAAAGAAAAATAACCTATACTATGAAACAAAAATAAATTATATAAAGAATGATAGTAAAAAGCTTTGGAGCACCTTAAATGAAATTTTGGGAAAAAAGGCAAACTCGACTCCATCATTCACAGAATCAGATGGCTCATTCATCACAAAACCCACTGATATCGCCAACTACTTTAATGACCTTTTCATTGGCAAGATAAGCAAACTTCGGTATGACATGCCAGCGACAAACACTAACACTACACATCCAAGTATATCTGACCAAATTATGAAAGACAAGAATTGTACTTTTGAATTCCGTAAAGTCCGTTTGAAAGAGGTGAAAAAAATTATTGTTGCCTATCAATAATGACAAGCCACCAGGGTCAATCTGGATGTAAAATTAATATTAATATTGCCACTCTTATTTGCCACATCTTCAATTTAAGCCTACTAGAAAGTGTGTGCCCTCAGGCATGGAGGGAAGCTCGTCATTCCGCTACCTACGAATAGTAAAGCACCCTTTACTAGCTCAAATAGCCAACCAATCAGCCTGTTACCAACCCTTAGTAAACTTCTGGAAAACAAATTGTTTGACCAGATACAATGCTATTTCACAGTAAACAAATTGACTTTCAGCACGCTTATAGGGAAGGACACTCAGCAAAGCACAGCACTTACACAAATGACTGAAGATTGTCTGAAAGAAATTGATGATAAAATTATTGTGGGGGCTGTCTTGCTAGACTTCAGTGCAGCTTTTGACATTATCGATTAATGTAAACAGACAAGGGATATGGGTGGAGAAATGTAACCACTCACAATCACAGACAGTCATGGCCACAGACCGACCATCCACTGGACCAAAAATAAAGTTTACAATGCTTTTTTATGTAGGTGTAAACAAAATAAAAAAAACAGTGCAAAACAAGCTCACATTTTAGTCTCTGACAGGGCAAGATGAACAAGGCATCCACATCAAGAAATGCTCATCCAACCCTTAACTCACAGGGGTGTCAGATACAGAGTTCTTTTTGTTTTAATATGAATGCCATAGGTGTAAATTCTTCTTCTAAACAGTCATGGGAGTCGGTATCAATTGAAGGCATATTCAGACCATTAAATAATCAATCAGCAAAGGGTATTGAGGAGATTCAGAGGTGTATAGCTCAGAGTAAAATTGTTTGAATTGAACATTTATTTATTTATGTATAACTGTGGTAGTACCAGACAGGGTTCTTATTGGTGGAATTAAACGTGAGGCCTCAGATTTACAGATATGATGTGCAAGGAGTTTACTGGCTTTGTCACCGTATTCATACACTCTGTATCGAGCTCGTTAGATTAATTGTTCACCTTGTCTGGTAGAAAGCTCATCAAATTCAGATTGGAGTACCTGGCATTCTTTATGTACAGTTGAAGTTGGAAGGTTGCATGCACTTAGTTTGGAGTCATTAAAATTCGTTTTTCAACCACTCCACAAATTTCTTGTTAACAAACTATAGGTTTGGCAAGTCGGTTAGGACATCTACTCTGTGCATGACACAAGTAAATGTTCCAACAATTGTTTACAGACAGAATATTTCACTTGTAATTCACTGTATCACAATTCCAGTGGGTCAGAAGTTTACATACACTAAGTTGACTGTGCCTTTAAACAGCTTGGAAAATTCCCGAAAATGATGTCATGGCTTTAGAAGCTTCTGATATGCTATTTGACATCATTTGAGTCAATTAGAGGTGTACCTGTAGATGTATTTCAAGGCCTACCTTCAAACTCAGTACCTATTTGCTTGACATCATGGGAAAATCAAAAGAAATCAGCCAAGACCTCAGAAGAAAAATTGTAGACCTCCACAAGTCTGGTTCATCCTTGGCAGCAATTTCCAAATGCCTGAAGGTACCATCTGTATAAACAATAGTACGCACGTATAAACACCATGGGACCACGAAGCTGTCATACAGCTCAGGAAGGAGACGTGTTCTGTCTCCTAGAGATGAACGTACTTTGGTGCGAAAAGTGCAAATCAATCCCAGAACAACAGAAGATGCTGGAGGAAACGAGTACAAAAGTATCTATATCCACAGTAAAACTGAGTCCTATATCGACATAACCTGAAAGGCCGCTCAGCAAGGAAGAAGCCACTGCTCCAAAACCACCATAAAAAAGACAGACTACAGTTTGCAACTGCACATGAGGACAAAGATTGTACTTTTTGGAGAAATGTCCTCTGGTCTGATGACACCATCCCAACTGTGAAGCACGGGGGTGGCAGAGCATTGCTGCAGGAGGGACTGGTGCACTTCACACAATAGATGACATCATGAGGGAGGAAAATGATGTGGATATACTGAAGCAACATCTCAAGACATCAGTCAGGAAGTTAAAGCTTGGTCGCAGATGGGTCTTCCAAATGGACAATGACTTCAAGCATACTTCCAAAGTTGTGGCAAAATGGCTAAAGGACAACAAAGTCAAGGTGTTGGAGTGGCCATCACAAAGCCCTGACCTCAATCCCATAGAAACTTTGTGGTCAGAACTGAAAAAGCGTGTGCGATCAAGGAGGCCTACGAACCTGACTCAGTTACACCGGCACTGTCAGGAGGAATGGGCCCAAATTCATCCAACTTATTGTGGGAAGCTTGTGGAAGGCTACCCGAAACGTTTGACCCAAGTTAAACAATTTAAAGGCAATGCTATCAAATACTAATTGAGTGTATGTAAACTTCTGACCACTGGGAATGTGATGAAATAAATAAAAGCTGAAATAAATCATTCTACTATTATTCTGACATTTCACATTCTTAAAATGAAGTGGTGATCCTAACTGACCTAAGACGGGGCATTTTTACTATGATTAAATGTCATGAATTGTGAAAAACTCATTTTAAAATGTTTTTTTTTGCTAAGGTGTATGTAAACTTCTGACTTCAAGTGTAGATCACATGAAGGATCTGTAGCATACTTCTCTTCCAATGTAGCTTTGGCTTCACCCAGGTCTCAACGCTGCTGAGAGCGACCTTTGATTTTGTTGGCTGTATAAGAAATTATTTGGCCACCTAGGCATGCTTTGAGAGACTCCCATGTGGAAGAGCAGGACATAATTGAATTAATTTCTAGGAATAAGGTGATTTCAGAAGAAATTAAATTGACAAACTCCTTACCTGAGAGTAAAATGGGGTTAAAACGCCATTGATAACACAGGAGGTTACTGGGGAAACTGTAGGTCAAGCACTAATGGTGAATGGTCAGAAATAAATCAAATCCAATTTTATTTGTCACATACACATGGTTAGCAGATGTTAATGCGAGTGTAGCGAAATGCTTGTGCTTCTAGTTCCGACAATGCAGTAATAACCAACAAGTAATCTAGCTAACAATTCCTAAACTACTACCTTATAGACGCAAGTGTAAGGGGATAAAGAATATGTACATAAAGATATATGAATGAGTGATGGTACAGAGCGGCATGGGCAAGATATTGAGTGCAGTACATACATATGAGATGAGTATGTAAACAAAGTGGCATAGTTAAAGTGGCTAGTGATACATGTATTACATAAAGATGCAGTAGATGATATAGAGTACAGTATATACATATACATATGAGATGAATAATGTAGGGTATGTAAACATTATATTAGGTAGAATTGTTTAAAGTGGCTAGTGATATATTTTACATAATTTCCCATCCATTCCCATTATTAAAGTGGCTGGAGTTGAGTCAGTGTGTTGGCAGCAGCCACTCAATGTTAGTGGTGGCTGTTTAACAGTCTGAGGGCCTTGAGATAGAAGCTGTTTTTCAGTCTCTCGGTCCCAGCTTTGATGCACCTGTACTGACCACGCCTTCTGGATGATAGCGGGGTGAACAGGCAGTGGCTCAGGTGGTTGTTGATAACAATACTCTCATAAGTACTCCTCCGAAGGTTAGGCAGAAGCTACAAAGGGAGTAGATGTATCAACTAAAATGGCAATACCTCTTGATTTACTATGAAAGTTAGAGTGGAACAGTTGACCAACCCAGTCCCTACGCATCCTAAAGTGCTCACCAGTCCTCAAGTGAGTCTCTAGTAGAAATGGAAAATTTGCATTCAAACCCTTTACGTGTGTCAGCACACTCTTACGCTTCACAGGGTTGTTAGCCCCTTTGATGTTCCACGAAATGTACTTGAACGTATTAATTTGGCCAACCTGAGCACTCACCATTTTACAACCCTGTCATTAGAGCATAGTGTGGAAAAGCAATGAATGCCCAAAAACCCCAGTATAACTTGTCTCCGAGTAATAATGTACAGTGTAAAATACTTGGGAAAAGTACATGAAAAAAAAACTAAAAAGAAGACAGAATGACAACATTAGAACTGACCAATTCCCCCCAACCACCTCCCCACATCCCAGACAATACCTCACCAAACAAGGTAGAAGCCTAAATAGGATATGTTCTCTTCACACAGTATGTCTGTGAGAGTGCGGTGTTAAACCCAAACCCACAGTCCTGCTCTTTAAAGTTGCGTTTTGTGTTAGTGAATCAAGCACCAAAAAGAGAGAAAAAATACATTGTGAATCCCGTGTGCAATTGAAGTTAGAAAAGCACCACTTGTAGATGGATATAATTATATTCCCAGTCTTATAACAGGCATTGAGAGAGAAAATAAATTAAATGTATCAAGGCTCTCAACCAAAAACCTAATTTGATGTAAGCAAATTGTAGTAAGATGACAAAAAAAAAAATATATATATATATAAGACAACTTTACAGCCAGGACCAAAAAAACGACGTATGTGCAACGTTGAAAGTTTGCTGGGCATAAATGACGTTCAAAACCTTCATCGAAGTGAAGACCCCCCAAAACGCGTAGCCTCGGAACATTTACTGTTTACTGGGTTAGTACAAACAGATGCAGTAAACAAATAACCAAAGATATTTTGAGTCACTGAGACACTATGTAAACAAACTGAATAGGTGAATTAGACAGCATGGAAACAAAGGAGTTAAATAAACCCTTAATACAATGAAATTAAAATGCTTGTAAGGCAAGCACACTAGATGATCAAAATATTAGTTCACATCAAATAAACCAAATTAGTACGTTATAACTCAACATAGTTGTACCACAGGTGGGCTACTTACTTACTATCCACAGTTCACAAGCAACAGTTGCTGATCTATGGGCAAGTTCAAGACTTCTTGATGGGCGTTGAATGTGAGCCATAGCCTCATCCGGAGAATCAAAGGTGTAGTCTATACCATCATTAGAAAGCCATAGATGGCTGGGAATCGCAGTCCATACTTCACACCTGGAAGGTCCCGTAGCAGTCATTTGGCCTGCCCGAAATCTGCGCGCTGCCTGGACACAGTGGGGGGAGTAGTCCTGGTAGATAGAGAAGCTCTGTCCTTGAAAGCTCAGAGGGGTATTGCGGGCTCGTCGGAGAAAGCCATAGATGGCTGTGCACTCGAAGAATGCACTCGAAGAATGATGTCACGGGGCCTGTCATCATCCTGGGGCTTTGGGCGCAGTGACCGGTGGGCACGATCAATCAGGGGCTTCTCATCCATGGCAAGAACATCCTTCAGCAGCCCAGAAACAAAATATGTGGCGCCAGGCATTTCTGCTGACTCTGGGACCGATACCAGTCTTAGGTTATTGCGACGAGAGAAACACTCTAAACTCACAACTCGCCTGTACCTTTTTCAGATCTGAAGCCAGGCATTTTACGTAAGCACCCAGGGAGGTAGTTAGGTCTGAGACACTGGTAGCGGAAGTCTCCAGTGCTGCAGTCATCGTTGTTTTGGGTGATGTGATTGCTGGCACCGTCACCGTCTCGTTCAGCAGGATGGTTAGATCTGCTTTTAAAGTATCAGAAACCTCCCGTATTTCAACTATCTCAGAGCGTAGTAGTTTGATGGCCTCAAGAATGTTCATCCCAGGCCAAGCCGCACCCCCTGGGTAAAGTATGAGTCTCCGGGCCCTTAGACTCAGGAGAGAACGGTGATAAGAGTGCGTCTTGTAGTCCGAGTTTTCTCAAAGTCATGTTTTTGGCCTTATGTTTCGTCGACATGCTGACATTGGAAAGCAAAGTGGTCTTGCGTTTTACGGAAAGCGATCACCAAACTAATATTTGAAAATACAGACGATTTTGCTGCAAAATACACATAAACTGTAAGAATACTGCAGTAGCAAACGGAAAACACGTCGGTCGCACATTGCTCCCCTAGTAGCCCCCCAGAGGGTGTTTTTTAATAGAAGCCTCTCAAACATAATCCAGTTAGAATCAGGAATTGTTGTTTTGTTTAGGCCCCTTACTTTTTTCAATCCTTACTAACGACATGCCACTGGCTTTGAGTAAAGCCAGTGTGTCTATGTATGTGGATGACTTAACACTATACACGTCAGCTACTACAGAAACTGAAATGACTGCAACACTTAACAAAGAGCTGCATTTAGTTTCAAAATGGGTAGCAAGGAATAAGTTAGTCCTAAATATTTCCAAAACTAAAAGCATTGTATTTGGGACAAATCATTCACTAAACCCTAAACCTCAACTACATCTCTTAATGAATATTGTGGAAATTTAGCAAGTTGAGGTGACTAAACTGCTTGGAGTAACACCAGATTGTACACTGTCATATCTGTCCATAATGAAGCGTTACTCTGCCTTCTTAACAACACTATCAACAAGGCAGGTCCTACAGACCTGAGTTTTGTCACACCTAGACTACTGTTCAGTAGTGTGGTCAGGTGCCACAAAGAGGGACTTAGGAAAAAGACAGTTGGCTCAGAACAGGGCAGCACGGCTGGCCCTTAAAAGTACACCGAGAGCTAACAATAATGACATGCAAGTCAATCTCACATGGCTAAAAGTGGAAGAGAGATTGACTTCATCACTACTTGTTTTTGTAAGAGGTGTTGACAAGCTGAATGTACCCAGCTGTTTGTTTAAAATACTTGCACACAGCTCGGACAGCCATACCCCACAAGACATGCCACCAGAGGTCTCTTCACAGTCCCCAAGTCCAGAACAGACTGGAAGGCGCACAGTACTACATAGAGACATGACTACATGGAGCTCTATTCCACATCAGGCAACTGATGTAAGCAGTAGAATCAGATTTTTTTTTAAACAGGAAAAAATACAATTTATGGAACAATGGGGACTGTGAAGAGACACACAGAAAGGTACAGACACATGCATACATTGTGATATTGTTGTATGGTAGTATTCAACATTTTGTATTGTAGATATGTAGTGGTGTAATAATGTTATATGATGTCCTGTCTTTTGTTTTATATGTAATGTAGGTGCTTTAACATGTTTGTACCCTAGGAAGAGTAGCTGCTGCCTTGGCAACTCATCCCAAACCATCTCAATTGGGTTGAGGTTGGGTGATTGTGGAGGCCAGGTCATCTGATGGAACACCATCACTCTTGTTCTTGGTCAAATAGCCCTTACACAGCCTGGAAGTGTGTGTTGGGTCATTGTCCTGTTGAAAAACAAATGATAGTCCCACTAAGCACAAACCAGATGGGATGGCGTATCGCTGCAGAATGCTGTGTGTGCCTTGAATTCCAAATAAATCACTGAGTGTCACCAGCAAAGCACCCCCACACCATCACACCTCCTCCTCCATGCTTCATGGTGGGAACCACACATACGGAGATCATCCGTTCACCTACTCTGCGTCTCACAAAGACACGGCTGTTGAAACCAAAAATCTAAAATTTAGACTCATCAGACCAAAGGACAGATTTCCACTGGTCTAATGTCCATTGCTTGTGTTTCTCGGCCCAAGCAAGTCTCTTTTTCTTATTGGTGTCCTTTAGTAGTGGTTTCTTTGCAGCAATTTGACCATGAAGGCCTGATTGACACAGTCTCCTCCGAGCGGTTGATGTTGAGATGTGTCTGTTACTTGAGCTCTGTGAAGCATTTATTTGGGCTGCAATCTGAGGTGCAGTTAGCTCTAATAAACTTGACTGACCTTCTGATGTCTTAAAGTAATGATGTACTGTAATTTCTCTTTGCATTTTTGAGCTGTTCTTGCCATAATATGGACTTGTTTTTCCCCCCAAATAGGGCTATCTTCTGTATTCCACCTTTACCTTGTCACATCACAACTGATTGGCTCAAACACATTAAGAAGGAAAGATATTCCACAAATTAAGGCACACCTGTTAATTGAAATGCATTCTCCAGGTGACTACCTCATGAAGCTGGTTGAGAGAATGCCAAAAGTGTGCAAAGCTGTCATCAAGGCAAAGGGTGGCTACTTTGAAGAATCTCAAATTAATAAAATATAACACTTTAACACTTTTTTGGTTACTACATGATTCCATATGTGTTATTTCATAGTTTCGATGTCGTCACTATTATTCTACAATGTACAAAATAGTACAAAATAGTACAAATAAAGAAGAACCCTTAATGAGTATGCGTGGCTCTTAATCTCCACCTCTCCTCTGACCTCAGGTATCGCTCTAAGCAACGGTCTCATGTGGAAGAGCCAGAGAAAGTTTGCTCATACCCACCTGCGATACTTCGGAGAAGGGAAGAAGGGACTGGAGCACTACATCCAGCTGGAGAGTAACTTCCTGTGTGAGGCCTTCAGAGAGGAGCAGGGTATGTATATGGTACAGTATATGTAGGGTTAGGGTTACTGCTTTTTATTTTATAGAAATAACAACACTGCACTGTAGACATACACCGGACATGTACTGTACACATTCCTGTCATAACATTGTGAGAACACACTTGATACTTGCACACTCTATCAATATATCATGTCAACTGTGTCCCCTATAGAATAAGTGTAACCTTCATGTGCCTTTGGTCCACTTATACTTAACTTACTACTACTACTACTAATAATAATAATAATAATAATTAATAATAATAAAGACACATGCAGGACAACAGTTGATGAGAGAATACATCCAAGCTTTGCATAGCCAGTATGTGTTACTCTCAGGGGGAGGGTTCAACCCCCATTACATCCTGAACAACGCGGTGGGGAACATTATCTCTTCTGTGGTGTTCGGCCATCGCTTCGAGTACAGCGATGAAAACTTCCAGAAGCTCCTACGCTTGGACAACGAGGTTGTGATATTATCCGGCACTGCTCGGGCTCAGGTGGGTGTCAAGTTATTAGCTGGTCAATGGTCTTAACTCCTTCAGATGGGATGTTAAACTTAGAGCCTAGCTCTCAGTTGTCAGAGCTCATGTCCCTGTCCCTCGCAAAACTATTTTGGTGAATTACCTGAAAAATCCTATCCTTTTATCATAACTATTATGCACATACAGTATAAACAGGAAAATAAACATAACTGTTCTCCTGTAGTTTGATCTGTATGTGTAACTCTGTCCCTCCCTGTCCCAGCTGTATGATGCCTTCCCACACATCATGAAATACCTGCCTGGTCCCCACCAGACCATCCACTCCAACTACCAACAGATCACCGACTTCCTGCGGGCAGAGATAGAGAAGCATCAGGAGGATTGGGATCCAGAGGACCCCCGGGACTACATAGACACATACCTCACAGAGATTAACAAGGTATGGTATCAGAATAGTAGCCAACACTAAGACAAAGGTCAAAGACACACATCACGTGAATGTAGCAAACCATTTCTACCAGACAGACAAGTCATGTTTTGTATTATTTTGACACATTCCAATCCACCTTCTCCTTAAACATTCTCAGAGGAAGGAGGACCCTAAAGCTGGCTTCAACACAGAGACTCTGGTGGTGTGTACTCTGGACCTGATCGAGGCTGGGATGGAGTCCGCTGCCACCACCTTACGCTGGGCCCTGGTCTACATGATGAACTACCCAGAGATACAGGGTGAGTCAACTCTTCCACAGCACCACTGAGTTTGATTGATCAATTGATTGATCCCTTCTCCTTTATCCCTCCAGAGAAGGTCCAGGCTGAGATAGACAGAGTGATAGGACAGTCCCGCCAGCCCACCACGGCTGACAGACCCAACATGCCCTTCACTGACGCTGTCATCCATGAGACACAGAGGATAGGAAACATTGTTCCGCTGGGTTTCCCCAAGATGGCCAGCAAAGATACAAAACTTGGGGGATATTTCATACCCAAGGTAAGATACAGCATTAACAGTCCTGAGTCCCTCCATGTGTCAAGTGAATGATACTTGTCACTGAACTTTTGTGACATTCAGCTCTCAAGGCTACTAGAATTACAAACAATAGCTACCAAAATCCATGGATGATTTGTACAGTTAGTCATTAATGTACCAACTTAACCATATGGCTGCTACAACTGATAATAGGCTATAGTCCTGCTCTGCACATTGCTGGGCAGGTGGGCAGTCTGTGAGTTACAATATCTCTGTGCTATTCAGGGGACGGTTGTCACCACCAACCTGTCTTCGGTGCTGTTTGACAAAGACGAGTGGGAAACTCCAAACACTTTCAACCCAGAGCACTTCCTGGATTCTGAAGGACAGTTCAGAAGGAGAGATGCCTTCCTGCCTTTCTCAGCAGGTGATACAACAGACTACCCGTACAACATGTATTGTTTGTTGCTCAGGTTATGATCTCTGTGGGTTGTGTTTTCATGTTTTTATTACAAACTTGTGTGATGAGTAACCTTGCCTGTGACCGGAAAACTTAACATTAAGATTAAGAGCTCTTTATGGGTCAATTGTACAGAAGGTCCAACTGAAATTTGACATCTGCTTTTATCAGAACTCGCCCGAAAGACACACGTTTTTGGAGAGGTGGGGGGCTTCCACACTGAGTGCCCAGCTGTTGTTTTGGGGGGTTAAGTGCATTGCTCAGGGTTACAACGGTAGGCAATAGCATCTAGGATTTGATACCAGCTACTCTCCTGTTGCCAGCTCACTTCCGGACAGATTTTGTTCAGTTGAACCCTCCGGTTGCTGGCTCGCCTCTCAAACCACTTGGATATCTGCCACTCCTGAGCTTTTGACAAATGATCCGGGTTCAAACCCAGTCAGTCACATATCTTTCTCCTTCAGGTAAGCGTGTGTGTCTCCTCAGATTAAATGTGTGTGTGTCTCTCCAGGTAAGCGTGCGTGTGTGGGGGAGCATCTGGCTCGTATGGAACTGTTCCTGTTCTTCTCCTCCTTGCTCCAGCGTTTCTCCTTGTCTCCGGTCCCTGGAGCCATGCCCAGTTTGGAGGGTGTCCTGGGGTTCACTCACTCCCCAGCAGAGTTCCTGATCCGAGCCCTGCCACGGTGACCACATCCTCACATTGACCATTTCCCCCTCACTCTGATCAAAACATAGAGCATCACATGATGTCTCCAGACTGGCTGGCTGGAAGAAGCAGGAAACAGCTGTGAGTGTTGCGATTCACTGGACAGGGAGAAGTAGACTACAGGATATAATTACTGTGTATTTTATTGATTCAACTACAGGTAACTGCAATTTACGGAGCACTCAATACTGAACTAATAGCAATTTACTAATGCAGATTTACTGAAATTACACATTTTCCAGGTCCAATTATAGATTCTATCAATATACGTTCTGAACATAATGTTCTTGGTGTCTTCTTTAAAACATTTTACACTTTTGAACAGAATATTGATTTCCCTGTCATACAACTGTGTACTTTGTATCAAATAAAGATATGCAAAGGTGAATGACTTAAGGTTGATTTGAAAGCAGTGACCTGTGTTTAGTTATGGTCAGTAGGGGAAAGTGGGTTAGTTGAACCACCCCATGTTTCTAGGAAACCATATACAAAATGAATCGTGTGACCAAATATTTACAGTGGCTTCAGAAAGTATTTACACCCCTTGACTTTTTCCACATTTTGTTGTGTTACAGCCTGAATTTAAAATATTTGGTGTTACTGATCTACACACAATACCCCAGAATGTCAAAAGTGGAATTATGTTTTTAGAATGTTTTACAAATTTGCCAAGCCTAAATAAGTTCAGGAGTAAACATTTGCTTAACAAGTCACAAAATAAGTTGCATGGCCTCACCCTGTGTGCAATAATAGTGTTTAACATGATTTGTTAATGACTACCCCATCTCTGTAACCCACACATACAGTTATGTAAGTTCCTTCAGTGTAGCAGTGAATCTCAGGGTCTACAGTCAATCACGGACAACAAAAGAAAAACCAGCCCCGTTGCGGACCACCATGTCTTGCTCCCAGACAAACTAAACAACTTCTTTGCTCGCTTTGAGGACAATATAGTGCCACTGACCAGGCACGCTACCAAAACCTTCGGGCTCTCCTTCACTGCAGCCAATGTGAATAAAACATTTAAACGTGTTAACCCTCGCAAGGCTGCAGGCCCAGACAACATCCTTAGCCGCGTCCTCAGAGCATGCGCAGATCAGCTGGCTGGTGTGTTTACGGACATATTCAATCAATCCTTATCCCAGTCTGCTGTTCCCACATGCTTCAAGAGGGCCACCATTGTTCCTGTTCCCAAGAAAGCTAAGGTAACTGAGCTAAACGACTACCGCCCCGTAGCACTCACTTCCGTCATCATGAAGTGCTTTGAGAGACTAGTCAAGGACCATATCACCTCCACCCTACCTGACACTCTAGACCCACTCCAATTTGCTTACCGCCCCAATAGGTCCACAGACCTGCGCAATCACACTGCACACTGCCCTAACCCATTTGGACAAGAGGAATACCTATGTAAGAATGCTGTTCATTGACTACAGCTCAGCATTTAACACCATAGTACCCTCCAAACTCGTCCTTAAGCTCGAGACCCTGGGTCTACACCCTGCCCTGTGTAACTGGGTCCTGGACTTCCTGACGGGCCACCCCCAGGTGGTGAGGGTAGGTAACAACATCTCCACCCCAATGATCCTCAATACTGGGGCCCCACAATGGTGCGTTCTCAGCCCTCTCCTGTACTCCCTGTTCACCCATGACTGAGTGGCCATGCACACCTCCAACTCAATCATCAAGTTTGGAAACGACACTACAGTGGTAGGCTTGATTACCAACAACAACGAGACGGCCTACAGGGAGGAGGTGAGGGCCCTCAGAGTGTGGTGTGAAGAAAATAACCTCTCACTCAATGTCAACAAAACAAAGGAGATGATCGTGGACTTCAGGAAACAGCAGAGGGAGCAGCCCCCTATCCACATCGACGGGACAGTAGTGGAGAGGCCGGAAAGTTTTAAGTTCCTCGGCGTGCACACAACTAATATCAGTAGCATTGTCAAAGCTGTACAAAAAAAGTTGCCAAACAAGCACACATACCAAACGATGTTTACAATACCGCATTGGTGAAAATAGACTAAATCATTAGGGTGAGGCACATGAGCTACTAACAGCTTACTACACAACATACACTTAGTATTACTTTCTTAGCTACAGTATACATTTCTCCCTTGCATATTACATCAGCCGCGAGACTATTTGTTCTTTAGTGGATGGTCAGGGGGACAGAACATAATTAGAAATCATTTGTAGACTGCACACTGACCGCAAGAATGCCAATAATGTTGACTAAAACATGATCATTTCTATCCTTGCTCACATTTGTATACGATCACATCTCTCCATTATGCGTGGGAATATTTGGGAACAGATTTCTTCAATTAAAAATCACTTGGATCCAGGGGTTAAAGCCCCCCCAAAAAATCCCTCGACTGAAATTGAAGTTGATCTCAGATGGATTGTCTGGGGCCAAGGTAGCCTCCCCTTGTGTAAGAAAGTCTTGACCATCAAGCTGTTAGGAAAAGACAACCATTTTTGTTCGAACCCCTCAGAATCAGAGTGAGAGGTGCGGAGGGCTGCCTTAAACGGCATCCACGTCTTCAAAGCCCGGGGAACAGTGGGTTAACTGCCTTGCTCAGGAGCAGAACAACAGATTTTTACCTTGCCAGCTCTAGGTTTCGATCAAGCAACCTTTTGGTGACTGGCCCAACACTCCTCCCCGCCAGGCTACCTGCCGCTCTCTACAGATGTTAGAAATAATGTCAAACCATTTACAGTGTGTTATGCATGTTTTCATGTTCATTTGTGTACCAGTCTAATTTAGGTGTTTGAACCTGTAACGCGGCTGCATGGGATTTGTTTAGATTTGAATCAGGTGTGGTTTCGTTGCATCCAATGGTAGCGTCCACGATAAGGTAACGCAATCAGCCACTTGTTGATTTGACAGCTGTAATACAGTTCCACCTCCAACAATGTCAAAACAACACTATGTGGATGTCAATCTGATTTCATCTAGTCTATGCTGGTCCTAACCCTCAATTTATTCTATCCTAACTTCATCCTAAACCTCAATTTAATGTGCCAAGCGATGATAGTTAGAGCAGTACTTCAGGGCCATTACACACCCTGAGATACATCTGAATTCACCTCTACCACATTTACCTTTGGACCAGAGCTTGTGCTGATCAACAAAGCTAATGATGGTGATACAAGTCTGTTCAATGACCTGAGATTACAAAAAGTGTTTAAAAGAGCATCAGTTTTTATGTAGGTAGTGAAAGGGGTGGCAGGGTAGCGTAGTGGTTAGAGTGTTAGACTAGTAACCGTGAAGGTTGCAAGTTCAAACCCCCAAGCTGACAAGGTACAAATCTGTGGTTCTGCCCCCGAACAGGCAGTTAACCCACTGTTCCTAGGCTGTCATTGAAAATAAGAATTTGTTCTTAACTGACTTGCCAGGTTAAAAAGTGTTTTTTTAAAGGAGTAAGGAATGTAAACAGAGAGGGTTAGCTTCCAACTGCAATGTAAACAATCTCTACATTAGCATTTCTATATAGAGTTTAGATCTAGAATCCTATTCTGAAACAATAACAAAGCAGTCACCCTGCCTCGGTTTTGGTAGAAAGCTGAGGGATGTGCCTGGAGAAATGCAACCACTCTCAATTTCATAGAGCTATGGATGCAGCGACTCGCCATACATAGTTTTAATCATGTTTTGAGGCTATACAGTGTTTGCTTAAATTGACATTGTTTACAAACGTTGGAGTAAAACAAGCTTATATTTTGTGTTCTCGTGGGGTACGACAGTTGAACTAAACTCATGAGGCATTTAGAAGTTATATTCTTCAAGAATCAATGGGTATACATCATTCATTTATACATCCATAAATGGATGTAGCAACTAAGGATTCTAGCTTTAAATGTAGTCTAATATGCTGATTAGACCGGGCGTGCGTGTGCCATCTCAAGCATGTTGATTTTGTCCACCCACACCAGACGCAATCAGGTTGAAATATCAAAGCAAACTCTGAACCAACTATATTAATTTGGGGACAGGTCAAAAAACATTAAACATTTATGGCAATTTAGCTAGCTAGCTTGCTGTTGCTAGCTAATTTGTCCTGGGATATAAACATTGGGTTGTTATTTTACCTGAAATGCACAAGGTTATATGGCGGTTGGCAACCAACTTTAAAGGTGCATTACCACCACCAACTGGGCTGGAGTGTGGAGCTCAGTTCATCTTTCAATTACCGACATATGCTCCTAAAAACCAATGAGGGGACGGGAGAGGCAGGACTTGCAGCGCATCAATCATCACAAATAGAACCAAGTTCTATTTTAGCGCCTGACTATGCAGACCCTCGTTGACGTGCGCAAGCAGTGTTGGTGCATGAATAAATAACGTGTACATTTATTTTGCAACGTGGGTGGTGTGGTCAGCATGTAAGCCAGTACAGTATCAGTGTCAATATACTAATAACTGAAAGAGTAGCCTGAGTAAGTTATACAAGTAAGTTTGCTTTTCTGAATTTTTTCGGTTTGTGCACTCAAAAACAATATAAAGGTTGATCAAAGGAAATGTGAGCAATGACAACATGTGTTGTGTTATGGAGGATCACTTTTTGTGTGTTTTGATTAGAAAGTGAGTAAAAATGTAAATATGGACATGGACACTGAGGATGACACGGGTTTCTCAACCCATAACACTAATTCAACAACACTTAGAAAAAGACATTTATGTGTTTATTCTTTGCAATACATGAAAACCAAAGGCTTATTTTTCATTTCATAATTCACACTTCCTTATTCTTCCACTAACACAATCAATGAGTACTATCTGAACAGCTTTGTTGCAATCTCATTGCCTAGTGCTGCGCTGATCTCTGTATACATGGTTTTGTATATGTGAATAATCAGTAGGTGTACAAGTACCATCCACTGCAAGAGAACCTAAATAGCCATCACTAGCCAGCTACCACCCGGTTACTCATCTCTGCACCTTAGAGGCTGCTACCATATGGAATCACTGGTCACTTTAATAAAATGGAACAGTCACTTTCATAATGTTTACATACTGTTTCACTTATTTCCTTACAGTTGAAGTCGGAAATGTACATACACTTAGGTTGGAGTCATTAAAATGCGTTTTTCTACCACTCCACAAATTGTTAAAAAACTATAGTTTTGGCAAGTCAGTTGGGACATCTACTTTGTGCATGACACAAGTAATTTTTCAACAATTGTTTACAGACAGATTATTTCACTGTATCACAATTCGAGTGGGTAAGAAGTTTACATACACTAAGTTGACTGTGCCTTTAAACAGCTTGGGAAATTCCAGAAAAGGATGTCATAGCTGGAGAAGCTTCTGATAAGCTAATTGACATAATTTGAGTCAATTGGAGGCGTACCTGTGGATATATTTCAAGGCCTACCTTCAAACTATGTACCTCTTTGCTTGACATCACAGGAAAATCAAAAGAAATCAGCCAAGACCTCAGAAACGAAGTTGTAGACCTCCACAAGTCTGGTTCATCCTTGGGAGCAATTTCCAAACGCCTGAAGGTACCACGTTCATCTGTACAAACAATAGTACGCAAGTATAAACACCATGGGACCATGCAGCCATCATACCGCTCAGGAAGGAGACGTGTTCCATCTCCTAGAGATTAATGTACTTTGGTGCGAAAAGTGCAAATCAATCCCAGAACAACAGCAAAGGACCTTGTGAAGATGCTGGAGGAAACAGGTACAAAAGTATCTATATCCACAGTTAGACGAGTCCTATATCGACATAACCTGAAAGGCCACGGAGCAAGGAAGAAGCCACTGCTCCAAAACCGCCATAAAATAGCCAGACTACAGTTTGCCACTGCAGATGGGGACAAAGATTGTACTTTTTGGAGAAATGTCTTCTGGTCTGATGAAACAAAAATAGAACTGTTTGGCCATAATGTCATTATGTTTGGAGGAAAAGGGGGAGGCTTGCAAGCCGAAGAGGGGGGTGACAGCATCATGTTGTGGGGGTGCTTTGCTGCAGAAGGGACTGGTGCACTTCACAATACAGATGGCATCATGAGGGAGGAAAATTACGTGGATATCTTGAAGCAACATCTCAAGACATCCGTCAGGAAGTTAAAGCTTGGTCACAAATGGTCTTCCAAATGGACAATGACCCCAAGCATACTTCCAAAGTTGTGGCAAAATTGCAAAAAAGGACAAAAAAGTCAAGGTATTGGAGTGGCCATCACAAAGCCCTGACCTCAATCCCATAGACAATTTGTGGGCAGAACTGAAAAAGTGTGTGCGAGCAAAGAGGCCTACAAACCTGACTCAGTTACACCAGCTCTGTTAGGAGGAATGGGCCAAAATTCACCCAACTTATTGTTGGAATGTTGTGGAAGGCTACCCTAAACATTTGACCCAAGTTAAACAATTTAAAGGCAACGCTACCAAATACGAATTGGGTGTATGTAAAATTATGACCCACTGGGAATGGGATGAAAGAACTAAATTTCTCTACTATTATTCTGACATTTTACATTCTTAAGATAAAGTTGTGATCCTAACTGACCTAAGACCATTTACTAGGATTAAATGTTAGGAATTGTGAAAAATCGAGTTTAATGTGTTTGGCTAAGGTGTATGTAAACTTCCAACTTCAACTGTATATACATCTACTGTATTTTAGTCAATGTCACTCTGACATTGCTCGTCCCAGTATTTATATATTTCTTAATTCCATTATTTTACTTTAAGATGTGTGTATTGTTATATACACTACTGCACTGTTGGAGCTAGGAACACAAGCATTTTGCTACACCCACAATAACATCTGCTAAATATGTGTATGTGATCAATAAAATGTGATTTGACCTAGAGGCACGAGTCCAGATACCACATTGTTTTAGATGTAGTATGTGTGTGTACATAACGTAAGAAGCATCACATGACATACTGGAATATCACATTTCCCACAAAAGAGCAAATCCAACATCTAGCTAACTGCTAGCTTTGAGCTATGTTAAGCTTCACTACAAGGCTAAGAATCCAAACCAGTAGGGATTGTAGAAAATGATCAAATCAATTGATAGCTATTTTACAGAGCTTTTCATGTTTCATTCAGAGATCCCAGTGCAACCTAGAGGGCCAACATGCCCAAACACATTTGTAAGAAATTCAAAAGTTGTCACTGCGTTTTTGCTTCATCAGAGAGGAACAATATTTCATCTAGGAGCTTGTTTCACAAATGCAGATTAAATACATCCAGGACAAGGTTTAATTCTGGTTTAGTTCATCCACATTTCAATATTTCATAGCACAACAATAACAAATCGGGGGTCTGTGAAAGCAGTTCTAAAATCCCACTCTGGTGTTGGAACCCTGATTACAGTAGTGCTGTATAGATTATTATACTGTTGATGCCCTGATTACAGTAGTGCTGTATAGATTATTATACTGTTGATGCCCTGATTACAGTAGTGCTGTATAGATTATTATACTGTTGATTCCCTTCTACTCAGCCAGACACAAGACACAGTGCCTTCATAAACTATTCACACCCCTTAACTTTTTCCACATTTTGTTGCGTTACAGCCGGAATTTAAAATTGATTAAATTGAGACTGTCACTGGCATACACATAATGTCAAAGTGAAATTATATTTTTAGACATTTTTACAAATTAATACAAAATGAAAAGTTGAAATGCCTTAACTCAATAAGTATTCAACCGCTTTGTTATGGAAAGCCCAAATATGTTAAGGAGTAAACATTTAGTTAAGTCACATAAATTGCATGGACCCATTGTGTGCAATAAGGGTGTTTAACATGATTTTTGAATGACTACCTAATCTCTGTCCCCCACACATTCAATTATATGTAAGGTCCCTCAGTTGAGCATTGAATTACAAACACAGATGCAACCACAAAGACCAATGAGGTTTTCCAATGCGTCACAAAGGGCACCTATATGTAGATGGGTAAAAAAAAAAAAAGCAGACATTGAATATCCCTTTGAGCATGGTGAAGTTATTACACTTTGGATGGTGTATCAATACACCCAGTCACTGCAAAGACACAGGCGTCCTTCCTAACTCAGTTGCCGGAGTGGAAGGAAACCGCTCAAGGATTTCACCATGAGGTCAATGGTTAACTTAAAACAGTTACAGAGTTTAATGGCTGTGATAGGAGAAAACTAAAAAGTAGGACGTTTGTACATAATAAGATTCCAAAACAGGCATCCTGTTTGCAATAAGGCACTTAAGTAAAACTGCAAAAAATGAGGCAAGGAAATTAACTTCATGTCCTGAATACAAAGCGTTAAGTTTGGGGCAAATACAACACAACACATTACTGAGTACCACACTTCATATTTTTAAGCCTTGTGGTGGCTGCATCATGTTATACGCATGCTTGTCATGGGCAAGGACTAGGGAGGTTTTTTGGGGTAAAAAGAATAGAGCTAAGCATAAGCAAAATCCTAGAGGAAAACCTGGTTTACAGAAACAGACACTGGGAGACAAATTCACCTTTCAGCAGGACAATAACCTAAAACACAAGGCCAAATATACACTGGAGTTGCTTACCAAGACGACATTGAATGTTCCTGAGTAGTTACAGTTTTGACTTAAATCTGCTTGAAAATCTATGGCTAGACTGTCTAGCAATGATCAACAACCAACTTGACAGAGCTTGAAGAATAAAAAATAAAAAGAATGAGCAAATATTGTACAATCCAGGTGTGCAAAGCTCTTAGAGACTTACCCAGAAAGACTCACCACTGTAATATTTGTAAATTAAATTTCAATATATTTACAAAATTCTAAAAACCTGTTTTTTTACTTTGTCATTATGGGCTATTGTGTGTAGATGGGTAATGTGTGTTTTTTAAATACATTTTTGAATTCAGGCTGTAACACAACAAAATGTAGAATAGGTCAAGGGGGATGAATACTTTCTGCAGGCACTGTAAAAGCCCAACAGTGTTCCGATAGATCACAGTATCAAAAATAAACACCATTAAAAAGTCCTGGATTTCTGAGTTGATTGAATGATTAGTTGTTGTTGCCGCACCAGAGATGCTTGTGTCAGTATGGCATTACAGGATGTTGACACAGGTCTGCAGTATAGACTGCTTTTGTGTAAGAAACTAGTAATGGATCGATCTGTGCTGCAATACCAACTTTTGGTTGCCAGCACCAAATACACCCATTTCTCCTGAATTCCATTTTCACTCTGGTGATTGTGAAACACAGAAGAGGAAGATCACAAGAGGTAAAACTCTCTTTGTAGTCCAATGGTTGATAAGATGATTGTAACATCCTTTAACTGCATAGTGCAGTTCATTCATCGTTGTTGTAGTATAAAAACATTATAATATCAGCTATATTCAGCATTAAAATAAGCCAATTAAGACCACATTTTTCTTATAAGCTCCAATTGTGAATATAGTTTTTAGCACATCCATAGACAGAATAACTAACATATCTCTGACACACTGAGCGTACAAAACATTAGGAACACCTGCTCTATCCATGACATACAGTCGAGGCCAAAAGTTTTGAGAATGACACAAAAAGACCAGCTGACATCATGTCAGCGATTCTCTCGTTAACACAGGTGTGAGTGTTGACGAGGACAAGGCTGGAGATGACTCTGTCATGCTGATTGAGTTCGAATAACAGACTGGAAGCTTCAAAAGGATGGTGGTGCTTGGAATCATTGTTCTTCCTTCTTCCTGCAAGGAAACACATGCCGTCATCATTGCTTTACACAAAAAGGGCTTCACAGGCAAGGATGTTGCTGCCAGTAAGATTGCACCGAAATCAACCATTTATCGGATCATCAAGAACTTAATGGAGAGCAGTTCAATTATTATGAAGAAGGCTTCAGGGCGCCCAAAAAAGTCCAGCAAGCGCCAGGACCGTCTCCTAAAGTTGATTCAGCTGCGGGATCGGGGCACCACCAGTACAGAGCTTGCTCAGGAACGCCAGCAGGCAGGTGTGAGTGCATCTGCACACAAAGTGAGGCGAAGAGTTTTGGAGGATGGCCTGGTGTCAAGAAGGGCAGCAAAGAAGCCACTTATCTCCAGGAAAAACATCAGGGACAGACTGATATTCTGCAAAAGGTACAGGACTGCTGAGGACTAGGAACATTTATTTTCTCTGATGAATCCCCTTTCTGATTGTTTGGGGCATCCGGAAAAAAGCTTGTCCGGAGAAGACAAGGTGAGCGCTACCATCAGTCCTGTGTCCTGCCAACAGTAAAGCATCCTGAGACCATTCATGTGTGGGGTTGATTCTCAGCCAAGGGAATGGGCTCACTCACAATTCTGCCTAAGAACACAGCCATGAATAAAGAATGGTACCAACTCATCCTCCGAGAGCAACTTCTCCCAACCATCCAGGAACAGTTTGGTGATGAACAATGCCTTTTCCAGCATGATGGAGCACCTTGCCATAAGGCAAAAGTGATAACTAAGTGGCTCGGGGAACAAAACATTGATATTTTGGGACCATGGCCAGGAAACTCCCCAGACCTTAAACCCATTGAGGACTTGTGGTCAATCCTCGAGGCGGGGAGACAAACAAAAACCCACAAATTCTGACAAACTCAAAGCATTGATTATGCAAGAATGGGCTGCCATCAGTCAGGATGTGGCCCAGAAGTTAATTGGCAGCATGCCAGGGCAGATTGCAGAGGTCTTGGAAAAGAAGGGTCAACACTGCAAATATTGACTCTTTGCATCAACTTCATGTAATTGTCAATAAAAGCCGTTGACACTTATGAAATGCTTGTAATTATACTTCAATATTCCATAGTAACATCTGACAAAAATATCTAAAGACACTGAAGCAGCAAACTTTGTGAAAATGAATATGTGTCATTCTCAAAACTTTTGGCCACAGCTGTAGACTGACCAGGTGAATCCAGGTGAAAGCTATGATTCCTTATTGATAAATCCACTTCAATCAGTGTATGAAGGGGAGGAGACAGGTTAAAGAAGGATTTTTAAGCCTTGAGACATAGAATGTTTATGTGTGCCATTCAGAGGGTGAATGGGCAAGACAAAATATTTAAGTGCCTTTGAATGGGGTATGGTAGTAGGTGCCAGGAGCACAGGTTTGTGTCAAGAACTGCAACGCTGCAGGGTTTCTCACTCAACAGTTTCCCATGTGTATCAAGAATGGTCCACCACCAAAAGGACATCCAGATCAACTTGACACAACTGTGGGAGGCATAGGAGTCAATATTAGGAAGGTGTTCTTAATGTTTTGTACACTCAGTGTACATGTCAGGATATGTCAAGGTTAGGAATCACTGCTAGTCAGAGTCTGCTGCTAGCTCGGCTAACACAGGTATATTGTAGGGCTCAGTCAGTGTTATGTGCTAGGCTATGTGCTAAGCTAATAAAGCATGTTGGTAGGGTTGCCAGACCAAACTCATTACCGGAGATAATAAACATCCTAAACTGTAGTGAGGAGTATAACTGTTACCGTCTGGTGTATCAGTGAGGAGGGAACCTGGTTAGAGTAAGTGCTCATGTTCAAGTCAGTCAGTGCATGCTTGTCCCCTCTCCAGGGACTGAGAACTAATGTGCTTAAGGTCACTTGAGTGTACATTTCTGGAAAGGAGTTAGAGAGGAGCCATTTGTTTGTTTACGTCAGATGTAGGAGATCCCAGTCCTAGAGGGCCGCGGTGTCAGCAGGCATTTGTTCCAGACCAGCACTAACACACCTGATTGAACTAATCATGGTTCAACATTAATAGAAGAAGCCTGTACACACGCTGGCCCACCTCAGTAGTCACCCATCCCAGGTCTACTTAGTGGTGGTGGCAGGCACGCTGACAGAGAGGTTCCTGCGGGCAGCGTTGGTGACCTGGCGCTGCTGGGTCAGGAAGGACTGACCTGGGGGCACCATGGAAGTGGAGCGACCCCCGAGACGGCCCTCGATCGCCAGCTTCTGGAAGCTCAGACTCTGAAGGGGGTGGAAGACATGCAACAGCAATGTTTAATTGAGTTGGAACAAAAGCTCTGTATAAGTAACATTTGTAAAAAGGTACATTCCTGTCCTTTATTTTCAAAAGAAAATACGTGTCTATTCTGACTACATGTTCTAACCTTGTTGTACCATGCTGTTACAATCAGCTTCTCTTCATACTCTCTCAGCTTTGCCTGCTCACACTCCCTCTACAGAGAGAACGAGAGAGACGATCAATACAAGAGATTGTGAGTGCATTGTGAGATAAGTACTATGGATCCCCATGTCAATGAGTGCCTCATGGCTAATGGTTAAGGGCCAAAGGTCAGGGCCAGGGGTTAAAGCTCCGTGTTACCTCCAGGCTGAGGATCCTCTTGTCTCTGTCCGTCAGCTGCTTCTTTAGAGCCTCGATCTCTGCTGTGGCAGGGTTCAGCTTGGGGTCCAATGCACAGATCACCTACAGCACAGAAACAGAGATATCACTGGTGGGAGCAGCAGCAAAGAGAGGCATGTTCTTTTTCTGCACTTGTTATTTTTTGTCCAGCTGCTAGTTGAATGTGAGAAGAATGAATGAATGATTAAGGAATCACATTGCGTGCTTTCTCCAGGTACATCTTGTATCTCTCCTCCATGGCTCTCATGTCATCATCCTTCTTCTTCAGAGCAGCCATCAGCTCATCCAGTCTCAGAGCTAAGGGACAGACGGACAACACTCACTGGGGTTACTCCGTACTATACCGCCAGTGTTGTGGTCGCGTTATGGTTGTTGTAGTTGTACTCACAGGTCTGTGTGTTGTCTGGCTGCAAGTCCTCCAGGAGTTCTTTCTTCTTCGTGATCTCATCCTGCGCCTCGTTCAGTTGCACCCTGGATAATAAAACACCTTACTTTTTAAATGTCTCTGTCAGGAGGAAGTATGGCTGTGTTTATACAGGCACCCCAATTCTGATAATTTCCCCAGTCATTTTGACCAATCACATCAGATCTACTCACACCAGATCTTTTTCAGAGCTGATCTGATTGGTCAAAAAGATCAATTCGTGAGAAGAAAAAAAAATCTGAATTTGGTTGCCGATGTAAACGCAGCCATAGAGGTCTCACAAAGCAGTATGGACCATACTTACATATGAGCATCCAGTTTCCTCTTCAGGTGAGACTGCAAACAAAGAGCAGTTGTAAGATAGCGAACACACAGATACTGTTACCTCACAGCTGCTACTGTACATATGAGAGGCAGTATTATGCTATATTTAGGGTTAATGTTTGATATAGCGGTATACTATAAAGTTATATGTCTGGTTGAACTCACGTCATCAGTCTTGGCTCCCTGGCCCTGTAGGGCTTTCTGTAAATCCTCTACCTGCTGCTGCAGCTCAGTGACCCTCTCCCTGCTTAACCTGGAAGTACATCAGACACACAGGAAGTACATCACAGTCAAACTGGAAGTAAAAAACACACACACAGCTTACCTGTTGTCAGTGTCCAGTTCAGAGCAGGTTCTTTGTGCCACCTCTAGCAGTGTCTGTAGTTCAGAGATCTTGTCATTCTCTGATCCCTCCTGCTGCACACGCAACATCTTATTCTCATGCTGGAGCCGGATAGACTTCTCCCTGTATGGACAAGGACACACACAGTTAGTGCAGTCAGTGTCTCACACACAAAACAAACAACTATTAAATTACTACCTGTACTCTACAGGTAGGATCTCAGCAGCAAGGTTATCATGGGTTGGACTACCAGCTGGCATCCCTGCGGAGAAACAGAGAGCAGATCAGTAGCCATGCGTCTCTGTAGGCTTCAGAAAGACACAGGCGGTGTTCGAAGCCGTGATGTATCATGGGTAAATTGTGACTAACTGATCTGAAAATAACATTGAGTAGTTATTTATTTATTTAACCTTTATTTTACTAGGCAAGTCAGTTAAGAACAAATTCTTATTTTCAATGACGGCCTAGGAACAGTGGGTTAACTGCCTGTTCAGGGCCAGAATGACAGATTTGTACCTTGTCAGCTCAGGGATTGAACTTGCAACCTGCCGCCCCAAAATGTATGAAGCATGGTGATTTGTAGATCAGTCAGTCTCGACTAGCCTTTAAAGTCGTCGGCAATGTCGAAAGTGGCCAACACTAAATCAACGAAAACCAAACCTCAACTACAGTAAATCTGTTTTCCAATCGTATGCAGCACCAGTCAGTCTACATTGTCAATGTGATGGTCCAATGAGCTACCTGCTTGTAGGAGCTGGTCCTGTTGAGCCTGGTTACATCGCAACTCCTCATTGGTCTCCTTCAGAGAGTCTCGCTCAATGAGGATCCTCTGATGACCATCATCATCAGGAGACAAGTCAACAGCATTAGATCATTGTTAAAACATTCCTTCCCCTAATGTGTGTTTGCATGTCAGGGGGACCAGGTAGGTTGGAATAGAAAGTGTTAGGATCCAGTCTGTACCTCTTTCTCCCTCATCACGGCGTCATGTTTCTCTTCAAACTTCTTCTTTTCGTAAGCAAGGTTGTCTGCCCGCCGAGACTCCTCTGACAACTTCCGGTACAGCTCCTGGACCTGGTAGGAAACAGGAAGTAGATTTAGTAAGCCCCCTGATTGGCTGTTTGCCATTCCAAAATGATGTCTCCTCAGAGACGATTTGCTAAGTAAGGGCAAAAGAGTCAGAGTTCCGGCATATTGTTTTTCCCAACCCAGTTCTGTCAGACCCACGTGTTCTGTTTCTAGTATATTCTCAGGCATGTCTCACCTGTCTCTTGTATGTCTCTAGCTGTGCACGGGCAGTGTTAGCCTTGCGTAGCTCCTCCTCCAGACTGACAGTGTTGTGCATGTAGGTCATGTTCTTCTCTTCCAGCAGTTTGACTTGTCTTCTCAGATCTCCCAGGTCCTCCAGTTTACGCCTGTATTTCTCCACTGACGCCTCCAGCTTCACAGCATGGTCCGAACAGCTCCTACACACATTTATAATTTATCACATTTAATTGAATTTATAAAGATAAATAAGTCGCTCTGGATAAGAGCGTCTGCTAAATGACTTAAATGTAAATGTAAATGTAAAACAGGCAAATCGATTAAAGCAAGGGCCTAAACAACACATTCCTACTGGTCTTACTGTAGGCCGTCATTGTAAATAAAGAATTTGTTCTCAACTGACTTGCCTAGTTAAATAAAGGTTACATACCCTTACCTCAAACTGACCACTTCCTCTCTCCCACTCCCATTTATACACATTCCAGGTAGTGATGCACATCTCAGAAGATCTGATGATTACAACTGAAATAAAGGACCTAGAACGCCACCAACCACACCTGAGGATATCGAGTTCGTCTTTAAGTGCTCGTGACTCCTCTGCCAGGCTGGTGAGTTCGTCGTTACGATGCTGGACCTCGATCAGCTGCTTCTCCAACTCCTCACAGTGGATACGGTAGTCATCCTTAGCTGCCTCTAGCCTACACACACACACACACACACACACACACACACACACACACACACACACACACACACACACACACACACACACACACACACAGACACAGAGAGAGGGCGAGAGACATCTGTAAGTGCTGTGATGAGTAACTAAGAGTCGTTCCAGTGCGATTTGTTTTCACGGACACATGACACAAACACACCTAAAGTTCTCCTCCTGTAGTGTCTCTAGCTGTATCTGTAGCTGGCTGTGTTTCCGTCCGGAGGGCGTGCTCGGGTCATCAAACGAGTCCAGCTGATTGGCTCGGTCCGTCAGCACGTCGTTCTCAGCTAATAAGCTGTTCCGCTCCTCCTGAAGGACCGTCACCTGACAAGGGTCAAACTAGGGTCAGAGATGGGCTGTGTCTCAATCCCAAAATATGAATTAGTAGCGAGAACATTAAGCTCCAACCCCCCTTTTTTTTTTTTTACAGTTTATCCATTAAGGAGGGACCACATGGTCACAGATGCCTGAAGAATGGGGAGAAAGGTAACTAAAAGAGTCTTTGAGAGATGTGATAAGCATCAATTCATCTCTAGTGGAAAGACCCGTTCTCGCCAGCTGTTCGACAAACAAAGCATCATTATTACACCCTGAAAGTACAGTGCAGTGAAGCCACACAAAACCTTCAACAAAACACCAACATATTGACGAATAGGTTGAAAGGCTGGTTAGTTATTCTCCCTGTCACACCCTCTCCTCTGTTCATTAGTCATGCTTTATGTCAGAGACAATACTTGGGAATAGAAGCTTTGAGTGTGGGTGCATAAAAAAAAAAAAAATGTAATTCAACCCAGTCTCTCCACCTGTTCCCAAACACTACAAATGAACACGCCACGTAGATTAAATGAGTGATACGTTAGCGACAGAGAACACGACAGGGTATAGATATTTTAACCCGCCTCTGCAACCAGGCATTTAGATGTTTTTTGTCCGCCTTGACGACGAGCAGCCATGTTCTTACCTCTCTGTGTGTCCTTGAAGAGAGACACTGGTGATCTACTGAAACAACTCGATCTGGAGACACGAGAGGCAGAAAAGTAGCAGAAATGTGTCCTGTACTATGGTTTTCCCCAGCCAGGCAGAGCAGGGTATGGCAGAGAGAGCAGGTAGGGGGAGAGCAGTGGCTTAGTCTGTAAAACCACAGCCCTTCTGCTACACCAGCCACAGACAATAGCCTCTGGCATCACAGCACATAACACAGACCCAGTTTATACAGTACCAGGGTTGTGTGTGTGTGTCATTGATATTTGGCATCCTCGGCCACGTACATAGGCTTACAGTGTGTGACCTTCAGATTGCAAGCCTGCCGTTATGGGCAGCCTAGCTGTGTGGAGGTGAAGGTGCTTTTTGTTTCCTTATGTGTCCTCGTATGAACAACCTTTGAAATGTATGAATCCTTTATGAGGTAATGTGATTTTTTGTGGATTCAAATAAAGTACTTAAAATCTGTATATACCTGTACGTCGAGTTCCTGACAGCGCTGGGCTAGCTCCTCCTTTTCTGCCATCAGATCTGCCAGGTCCTCGAGAGCCTTCTTCAACTAGACACACACACAAACACACTTAACAATACAGCTCTAAAGCCTACTTCAGCAGCTCCAAGAAGAGATCAATATAGAAAGAGCAATATCGCAGTACTAATTAAAGAGTCTAAGACAAGCCGTCAACTATTGAGAGATACGCAAACAACAACAACTATAATAAAGACAACGGTATTCTATTATTCTATTATTATTCTATTCTATTATTATTCTATTATTCTATTAGATGCCTAGCACAGTGGATCTCCTCTCACCTCTTGTTCCAGGTCCTCCAGTGTCAACATTAGAGAGATATGAACTTTCAGCAACAACACAACAGACTATTAGAGGCCAAACACAGTGGATCTCCTCCTCTCACCTGTGATTCTACGTCCCCCGGTGGCTCTACTCCAAACTGGGCCATGTTCTCTTTACTCATCAGCTAACAGAGAGAGAGAGAGCGACATGGTACAGGTTTGGTTAGAGCCAACGTCAATCCTACTCATTCACACACCACAGGTGTTCTAAAATGACTTTCTAAAGCCAAAGAGATGTCATGACATGTACTTTATCAACATCACAGTATTGGTAACTGGCTTTTTTTTTTTACACAAATGGGTAATTGTAAGATCTTACCGTGCATGACAAACTATTTGAAATCAATCAGAGAGAATGGCCCTGGTCAGGCCAAGCCTCACCTCCTGAAGGGCTGTCATCACCACATGCTGTACGGACTCCTCCAGAGTCATGATGATCTGGATGTACTCTGGAGAGGAAGAGAGAAAGAGGAAGGAAGGGAAAGAGAGGATTACACACTAATATGCGCACATAGTTTCTGTTTTGGGTGCCAGTCTGTGACTGCGCGCGCGCGCGCGTGCGTGCGTGTACAGAGCAAAACAGTGTTTGATACAATCAACAAATTACTGTTGTATATCTTGTCATTAATATTTTTATACAAATATTTATGCAATTCATCCTTTACAATTGTTCATGCACTAGTGCTTTTGTTTAGGAATACGCAAATCATTTCACCTTGTGCAGCTGGCTGGTTATATTATCTTTATCTAAGCCGATTCTGATGGTTTGATTAATCATTGGCCAGTACAGAGAATTAAGTAAAACTATAAGTCGAAATCCTTATCTCCATCCATGGCTAATGGAAAGGCCCAATTTTAGCTAGCTAGCTCGCTAGCCACCAGCCAGAGGACAACACAACGAGATACATCATTGACAGAGAAACTTGAATTGCTGTATGTCCTCAATGGGATTTGATAGGAGTGACGCCAAAATCTAAGCGAGCTTCCCATGTTGCGGCAGGACCATTCACAGTTGAGCTCGCTCAGTTTAGTTCAACGCTGATTGACACATTGTGTACTTTTTTTTGTCAAGGGAGGCCAGATTCTCGCCGGCTTCCCTTGCCTTCAATGCTACCGGCGGCAACAATGTCATCCTCGTTTGGACCAGACAGCATCAGATGGCCTACACGTAGAGAGACCGGGGGGCTGTTTCACTGGCTCGGAAGCCGAAAGAAAATATATATTTTTAAATTGTCACTTTTTGGGGGGCTGGCTTCCCTTGGCATCCAGCCCATTTTAGTTTCCCATACGATACAAACAGTGTAATCCATTTGATCAACTTTATTTGTAGATACGAATAGTAAATAAAGTCCAGTTACAGCTTCTTTTGACAAAGTAGAAACAAGAAAGATAACATAACCAGCCAGCTGCACAAGGTGAAATGATTTGCGTATTCCTAAACAAAAGCACTAGTGCATGAACAATTGTAAAGGATGAATTGCATAAATATTTGTATAAAAATATTAATGACAAGATATACAACAGTAATTTGTTGATTGTATCAAACACTGTTTTGCTCTTATACACGTGCCTTAACGCATTAATCAATCTAGTCTTCTCTTTAAGCTTCCGGCCCACAGTCATCAAACAGCTTTGGGCGTTGCGTGCGCAAGACCGAAAAACAAATCGGTTGCTCTGCACACAGTTTATGGGCCTTGTTTCGTGTACACCTGCCGCATGTGTCGCATAATCTCTCTGAAGCGGTTGCGCGGCATGGTGAAACTCCACCTCATACCTATCAGACTAAAATGACTCCACATCCATGCTCTTTCCGCCGTAGGCACCGCGGCCATTCAGTACGAGAGTGCAATACATGCTTTGAGTTCATCCATAGATATGTCCCACGTACTGTTTCCTTTTCTGTGCGCATAAGCAACAGTCCAATCTGATGGGCTGCAACATCTTCATGTCACAAACTCGTCACTCTTTTCTACCCTAACCGTGCCATCCCTCCCAGACTCCTGTCTCGCCGTGGCAGTTGGGATCCCTCACTCCGTTGGCTCTGTTATGGTTTTTCTGCGGCGAGGCTCAGGCATCGGAGGCGGAGGCTCAAAGTCAACATCAGATGAAGACTTCATCAGCAACGTCGATTTCAAGCTCAATATCAGATCCGCCATCAGACTCCAATTTGTCTAAATTGTGTCAGTGCGTCCATTCATTTGGTCCGGATTGCCATTGTGAACTACACACATTGCATGTTACACTCCCAGGGGAAAGTAATGATTCAATGATTGCCTAAGAACTGTGGGTTAACTGCCTTGTTCAGGGGCAGAATTACAGATTTTCACCTTGTCAGCTCAGGGGTCCAATCTTGCAACCGCACTGTTAACTAGTCCAACGCTCTAACCACTGCACGCCACGAGTAGCCTCTTGCGTTCATTGCACGCATATGCAACAGTTTGGGCTGCCTGGCTCATTGCGAACTAATTTGCCAGAATTTTACGTAATTATGACATACATTGAAGGTTGTGCAATGTAACAAGAATATTTAGACTTAGGGATGCCACCCGTTAGATAAAATACAGAACTGTTCCGTATTTCACTGAAATAAAAAACTTTTATTTTTGAAATTATAGTTTCCGGATTCGATCATATTAATTACCAAAGGCTTCGTATTTCTGTGTGTTATTATGTTATAATTAAGTCTGATTTGATAGAGCAGTCCGACTGAGCAGCAGCAGGCCCGTAATCATTCATTCAAACAGCACTTTCGCGCGTTTTGCCAGCAGCTCTTTGCAAGCACAGTGCTGTTTATGACTTCAAACCTATCAACCTAATGGCTGGTGTAACCAATGTGAAATGGCTAGCTAGTTAGCTGGGTGTGCGCTAATACTGTTTCAAACTTCACTCGCTTTTAGATTTGGAGTAGTTATTCCCCTTGCACTGCCGCGGCTTTTGTGGAGCGATGGGTAACGATGCTTCGAGTGTGACTGTTGTCTATGTGTTTCTGGTTCGAGCCCAGGTAGGGGCAAGGATGGGGACGGAAGCTATACTGTTACACTGGCAATACTATAGTGCCTATAAAAACATCCAATAGTCAAAGGTATATGAAATACAAATGGTATAGAGAGAAAAAATCATATAAATACTATATTAACTACAACCTAAAACCTCTTAGCTTGGAATATTGAAGTCTCATGTTAAAAGGAACCAACTTTCATATGTTCTCATGTTCTGAGCAAGGAACTCAAACGTTAGTTTTTTTACATGGCACATATTACTTTCTTCTCTAGCACTTTTGTGCGTTTTGCCAGCAGTTCTTCACAAGCACAGCGCTGTTTATTACTTCAAGCCTATCAGCATAATGGCTGGTGTAACCAATGTGAAATGGCTAGCTAGTTAGCTGGGTGTGCGCTAATACGAGAGGTCGACCGATTTTACATGGCACATATTACTTTCTTCTCCAACATTTTGTTTTTGCATTATTTAAACCAAATTGAACGTTTCATTATTTATGAGGCTAAATTTATTTTATTGATGTTTTATATTAAGTTAAAATAAGTGTTAATTCAGTATTGTTGTAATTGTCATTATTACAAATAAAAATGGCAAAAAAAAATAAACAAAAAAAAATCGGATGATTAATCATTATCTGCTTTTTTGGTCCTCCAATAATCGGTATCAGTGTTGAAGAATCATAATCGGTCGACCTCCTAGTTTTAATGTTTAGAAAGGTAAAAAATGATCACTTGAAAAATGGTTTTCGAAACATGTTTCATATCAGAAATAAATAATTATTAAAATAAAATAAAAATACACTTACTGTAGCAGATTTGGGGCGGCAGGTAGCCTCGTGGTTAGAGCGTTGGACAAGTAACCGAAAGGTTGCAAGATCGAATCCCCGAGCGGACAAGGTAAAAATCTGTTGTACTGCCCCTGAACGGGAAGGCAGTTAGCCTAGGAACAGTGGGTTGTCATTGAAAGTAAACATTTGTTCTTAATTGAAATGCCTAGTTAAGTAAAGGTAAAATAACAATAACATTTGCACAGATCCATATGCTGTGTGCCCCTAATTGACAAACTACCCTTCCTGCCCAGTTAGGCTTACACGCAGATAGCTAATTAACACAGGTGGTCTTCTGTCAACAAGCGATGTAACATGGAGATATGGCCGTGTGGGAACACTAACCATAACCCTATAAAAAGGTGTGTAGTTATTGAAACTTTTGTTTTATGAAATTTTTTAATTTCTCACTGACATGAAAGATAAGTTTCCAAAACCATACCGCTAGTGATGTGTGTTAATGTTTAGACCAGCAGATCAATAGACCCAAAATGTATGTTTCGAGTTAGAATAGTAGAATAAATTATGGAATTTGGTTGTGCATCAGCATTTTTTCTCATGTTATGTCACTGACAGTCACTCAATTAGCCCATGTCACCCAACATTATTTAGATTGGTAAATTAGTTTAGCCAGGTATGTAAACTTGTAGTAATCATGGTTAAATTACCGACTGGTTTTTACCATTGATTTTGTTAGTCACCCTCGCTGAGATATCAAATACAAAACTGCAAATCTCTCCCCACCCTAAGGCAAAATGTGTAGAATTGCAAGAAATGAACTATAAAACTGCACATTTCTCTACATCCCATGGCAAAATGTGTAGAACTGCAGGTAATTAACCGTAATACTTAAAATTGTTTCTCTCTGCTGTCAAGAGGGCTGCTAAAATGTTTTGCTTGCAACAACATTTCACTTAGGGCCCCCAAAAAACTAGGACCAGCTGTGACTGCATGTGTGTATGGATGTGGGTAAACAGAGCAGTGAGCCACTGCGGCCAGTCATGACTGCAGATTTTTTTGTGGCCCCCACCCCCATCAAAGTTGCCCATCCCTGGTTTAGAGAAAGCGTCGTGGCTCCTAAAGCGCAACCTTCCTTAGCCTAAAGGTTTGCGTTTATGAATGGGCAAACACTAACCTACCTGCCATAGGTAAACGATACCGTCATCGGTAAGACAGTAGACATTCATGCAATCAGACGCTTTTTAGAGCGCTCTCTGAATGAACAGCGGAAATCATTGACATACTACCCATATAGCAAGGCTCTCACACAACACCACTTTGTCAGTCTCCATTTCTCCGCGTCGGGTAAGGCTAGACATGATTGTTCACTGCACCTGTCAACAACGACGCGGTTTCCCTTCCCCTGCATTTGACCTCACCTGCGGCGGTTGGATCTCTAGCGCTAACTGCGTAATGTAGGCATGTTTCCTGGTCACTACGCTGTAAAAGCCCCGTGAGTTTCTACGTGAATAGCCGCCGCTTTGACGTTTTCGGTTGAGACGGATCAGGGATTGACGGGATAAATAGCAAGAACGAGGAATGAAACGCCTATGGCACTGAGCTGACTGTAACAGACAGACCAATGAGATTGAATATCCGACTAACTGACTGACAGGGCTTTGGGGATACGATGGAGCCAGTCACATAGCAAAATCAAATGTTTGTTAACCTCAATTATCTGAGAGAGTTTCTCTCCCTATTTCAAGATTTCTCCTCGACCTCAACCATGGTAAAAAGAGTCATGAGAGGAATTAACTTTTTTATTACAATTTAGTTTGACACATAGAATTAGGGAAACTCAGGTGCCTGGTCTCATGAGAAGAAAATGCCCATCCTCCTTTACCAAACCCAGGGCCGGATTAGGCACTGTTCGCAGACCCAGATTGAGTTAAATCCTGGACTAAAAAGCACTTTCATTTGGGATTTTCTATTAAGCATGCTTAGTCCAGGAGTAGGCTTAATCTTAGTCCAGGAGTAGGCTTAATCTTAGTCCAGGAGTAGGCTTATACTTAGTCTGGGAAAATATTATCAATACATAAATAGATAAATGACTGATATAGGTACAAGGTGGAGGGAATGTTGGAACATAACTAACAGTTAGAGAAAAGATGTGCGCTTAATCCAATATACATTTATGCATAGAATTTATTACACAAGAGACAAAATTAACTAATTCTACAGAACAATGGAGAGAAAAAAAATGACTCAATAAACCATGCATTCTGGGAATGCTATAAAGTCCAAAAGTTATGGGCGGAGTTAGAATGTTGGCTGTCAGAAGTATTACAATGTATATGTACTTTTAATCCATCTGTCTGAATATTTCAAGACATGGCATAACTCATCTTGAAAAAACGTATAGTTAAAAATTGGTAATCAAACCATCCTCAATCGATAACACAATGGAATAGACAATACACAATTTGACCAAGTGTTGAAAGTATGTGGGCAACAGAGAGAAATCAAATGATGCCGTTTGAGGCCATATGGCGAAGAGTGATGCGGGCGCTGGAGATGAGGGTGTGAGCAGGTGGGTCTGGGCAGGTGTGATGTGAATGTTTGTGAGCGTCTTTATGTTGTTATTTGTATGTGTATGCTTTGTATTGTAAAAAAAGAAATGTATACCGTACCAGTCAAACGTTTGGACACACCTACTCATTCAAGGGGTTTTCTTTATTTTTACTATCTTCTACATTGTAGAATAATAGTGATGACATCAAAACTATGGGATAACACATATGGAATCATGTAGTAACCAAAAAAAGTGTTAAACAACTCAAAATATATTTTATATTTGAGATTCTTCAAAGTAGCCACCCTTTGCCTTGATGACAGCTTTGCACATTCTTGGCATTTTCTCAACCAGCTTCATGAGGGAGTCACCTGGAAAGCATTGCAATTAACAGGTGTGCATTGTTAAAAGTTCATTTGTGGAATTTCTTTCCTTCTTAATGCATTTGAGCCAATCAGTGTGACAAGGTAGGGGTGGTATAAAGAAGTTAGCCCTATTTGGTTAAAAGACTAAGTCCATATTTTGTTAAGAACAGTTCAAATAAGCAAAGAGAAACAACAATCCATCATTACTTTAAGACACAGTCAGTCAATGCGGAACATTTCAGGAACTTTAAAAGTTTCTTCAAGTGCAATAGCAAAAACCATCAAGCGCTATGATGAAAATGGCTCTAATGAGGACCGCCACAGGAAAGTAAGACCCAGAGGTACCTCTGCTGCAAAGTATACGTTCATTAAAGTTACCAGCCTCAAACATTGTAGCCCAAATAAATGCTTCACATAGTTCAATTAACAGACACATCTCAACATCAACTGCTCAGAGACTGCATGAATCAGGCCTTCATGGTTAAATTGCTGCAAAGAAACCACTACTAAAGGACACCAATAAGAAGAAGAGACTTGCTTGGGCCAAGAAACACGAGCAATGGACATTGGACCAATGGTCTGATGAATCCAAATTTGAGATTTTTGGTTCCAACCGCCATGCCTTTGTGAGCCAAAGAGTACGTGAACAGAAGATCTCTACGTGTGTGGTTCCCACTGTGAAGCATGAAGGAGGAGGTGTGATGGTGCTTTGCTGGTGACACTGTTGGTGATTTATTTAGAATTCAAGGCACAGTTAACAAGCATGGCTACCACAGCATTCTGCATTGATACGCCATCCCATCTGGTTTGCGCTTAGTGGGACTCATTTGTTTTTCAACAGGACAATGACCCAAGACACCTCCAGGCTGAGTAAGGGTTAGTCGACCAAGAAGGAAAGTGATTGGAGTGCTGCATCAGATGACCTGGCCTCCACAATCACCCGACCTCAACCCAATTGAGATGGTTTGGGATGAGTTGGACCGTAGAGTGAAAGAAAAGCAGCCAACAAGTGCTCAACATATGTGGGAACTCCTTCAAGACTGTTCGAAAATAATTACCGGTGAAACTGGTTGAGAGAATACCAAGATTGTGCAAAGCTGTTATCAAGGCAAAGGGTTGCTATTTTGAAGATAAAATAAATTATATAATATATTTTCATTTGTTTTAACCCTTTTTTTATTAGTACATAATTCCACATATGTTATTTCATAGTTTTGATGTCTTCACTATTATTCTACAATGTAGAAAATAGTAACAATAAAGAAAAAACATTGAATGAGTAGGTGTGTCTAAACTTTTGACTGGTGCTCTATATACACTACCGTTCCAAAGTTCCAAACTTAGATATGTCCTTGCTTTTGAAAGAAAAGCTATTTTTTTTGTCCAGTAAAATAACATGAAATTGATCAGAAATACAGTGTAGACCTTGTTAATTTTGTAAATGACTGTTGTAGCTGGAAACGGCTGATTTTGAATGAAATGTCTACATACTGTAGGTGTACAGAGGCCCATTATCAGCAACCATCACTCCTGTGTTCCAATGGCACGTTGTGTTAGCTAATCCAAGGTTATCATTTTAAAAAGGCTAATTGATCATTAGAAAACCATTTTGCAATTATGTTAGCACAGCTGAAAACTGTAGTTCTAATTAAAGAAGCAATAAAACTGACCTTCAGACTAGTTGAGTATCTGGAGCATCAGCATTTGTGGGTTCGAATACAGGCTCAAAATGACCACAAATAAATAACTTTCTTGTGAAACTTGTCAGTCTATTCTTGTTCTGAGAGATGAAGGCTATTCCATGAGAAAACTGCCAAGAAACTGAAGATCTCGTACAACACTGTGTACTACTCCCTTGACAGAACAGGGCAAATTTGGCCCTAACCAGAATAGAAAGAGGAGTGTGAGGCCCCGGTGCACAACTGAGCAAGAGGACAAGTACATTAGAGTGTCTAGTTTGAGAAACAGACGCCTCACAAGTCATCAACTTGCAGCTTCATTAAATAGTACCAGCAAAACACCAGTCTCACCGTCAACAGTGAAGAGGCGACTCCAGGCAGCTGGCTTTTCATTGAAAAACAAGGACATTTCTAAGTGACCCCAAGCATTTGAACGGTAGTGTATTTTGTAATGTCATATGTTTAACCTGGACTTACTGGCCAGCCACGATGGGTTAGTAAGGAATCTGGGACAAACCGCTAGTAATCAGTGTGTGGCCCCTGTGACATCGATCAACTCTTGTTGTAATTAGACATTCTGAGGCATTTTGACCTTCTTCTTTTGGCCAAAAACTGTAAGGTAAAACAGTTGTGTAAATGTTGTTACTCATTATCATGGCAGACTGTGGGAATTCAGTTGTAGTCTTGACCTTGGGCATTGCTAATCTGTATCTACCAGTCCCAATGTGACAGACTTATGTATGAAGACTATTATGATGCCAATCCTAGTGAATTTAGAGAGGGTTTCCTTTCAACTGTGTAGTTATTTAACAGTAGTCTAATACATATGGATAGACAACAATAAGCTATTTCACAACTCTATTTCATTGCCTCAGAGCTGGTGTTTTATGGTTAAAATAAAAAAAATATTTAAAAAAATATGTGGGCCAGGGCTGAGTAAACATATAATAAATCATTTACCAAGTTGAACTAAAAAGGTGGGGTCAAAGAGGATAGCTTTGACCTTGCGTGGGTGATCACATGATCAAAATAGAATGTGGAGATGGGAGTGGTCACAGTTTTTTTGTTTTGAGCCCTTATTGATTTCATTTTATAATCAAATTTACTAATCACATCTATCACATATGAGAGAATCTGCTTCTATGTTATGTCATACTAGTACATAGTCACTCAATGGTCTCTCTAGGTCACTTCCAGGCAGGCAGGCAGGCAGGCAGTCCTCAGCTCCCAGATCGAAAGGCCTAGTTAATTATTAACAATACCAGTCAGATTTATTGTGTACAGCGATGCTGTCAGGAAGCATTTCCTTCTCTAGCCTGTCCGGGAAACACACACTCTACAGACACACTCTCAGGCTCTCTGCCTGTCTACATCTACCATACCGACACTTCTTGCTCTAGATCAGACAGCTGCCAGATGAATCAGACCATGCAACCCTCCCACAGCTCTCATCCCAGGTAAGTCTTCTTTTCTCTGTGCATAAACAGAGGATCTATACCCTCTCCTCTACACACCACCCACTCACACACTACAGAGACTGCTAGTGGATGTGTGGTTGGGTGATTCATGTGTGGGTGTCAGAAAATGTGGGTGCCTGGTACATAGACTGTAACGGTCTGATATTTTAGGATTTTAACGGTTAACTAGTTTGGGTACTTGGTATAGGGGAACATAATGGGGCATCTACAGTAGTATCTAGTTACTGGCTTTTATACAAAACTAACTACACTTGCACTGGGTAGTTAGCCATAAGATCCCAGTTATGATTCCAATTTTTTTTTTTTAAGTATTCAGACCTTTTACTCTGTACCTTGTTGAAGCACCTTTCGCAAGCCTCAAGTCTTCTTGGGCATGACGCTACAAGCTTGGCACGTGTATTTGGGGAGTTTCTCCCATTCTTCTCTGCAGATCCTCTCAAGCTCTGTCAGGTTGGATGGGGAGGGTCGCTGCAAAGCTATTTTCAGGTCTTTCCAGAGATGTTCGATCGGGTTCAAGCCGGGCTCTGGCTGTGCAACTCAAGGACATTCAGAGACTTGTCCCGAAGCCACTCCTGCGTTGTCTTGGCTGTGCTTAGGCGCGTTGTCCTGTTGGAAGGTGAACCAGGTTTTCATCAAGGATCTGTTACGGTTTTCTTCCGTCGAAGGAGAGTCGGACCAAAATGCAGCGTGGTTAGTTCGATACATCTTTAATGAAGAAAAAACACGAACAATACAAAAACAACAAACGGAATGTGAAAACCTATACAGCCTATCTGGTGACAAATAACACAGAGACAGGAACAATCACCCACGAAATTCTCAAAGAATATGTCTGCCTAAATATGGTTCCCAATCAGAGACAACGATAATCACCTGATTCTGATTGAGAACCGCCTCAGGCAGCCATAGACTATGCTAGACACCCCACAAAACCCCAAGACAAAAACGCACCACAAAAACCCATGTCACACCCTGGCCTGAACAAATAAATGAAGACAAACATACTATACTTCGACCAGGGCGTGACAGGATCTCTCTGTATTTTCTCCATTCATCTTTCCCTCGAATCTGACAAGTCTCCCAGTCCCTGCCTCTGAAAAACATCCCCACAGCATGATGCTACCACCACCATGCTTCACTGTAGGGATAGTGCCAGGTTTCCTCCAGACGTGACGCTTGGCATTCAGGCCAAAGAGTTCAATCTTGGTTTCATCAGACCTGAGAATCTTGCACTGTAGAGATGGTTGTCCTTTTGGAAGGTTCTCCTATCTCCACAGAGGAGCTCTGGAGCTCTGTCAGAGTGACCATCGGATTCTTGGTCACCTCCCTGATCAAGGCCCTTCTCCCCTGATTTCTCAGTTTGGCTGGGCTGCCAGCTCTAAGTAGAGTCTGGGTGGATCCAAACTTCTTCCATTCTTGAATGATGGAGGCCACTGTGCTGCAGACATTTTTTGGTACCCATCCCCAGATATGTATCTCGATGGCTTTGTTTTTGCTCTGACATGCACAGTCAACTGTGGGACCTTATATAGACAGGTGTGCGCCTTTCCAAATCATGTCCAATCAGTTTAATTTACCCCAGGTGGACTCCAATCAAGTTGTAGAAACATCTCAAGGATGATCAATGGAAACAGGATGCACCTGAGCTCAATTTTGAGTCTCATAGCAAACGGTCTGAATAGTAATGTGAAAGGATGCCAGGTCCGCAGGGAGGCGAGTTTTCCTCCATTTCCGCTCGGCTGCCCGGAGCCCTGTTCTGTGAGCTCGCAATGAGTCGTCGAGCCACGGAGCGGGAGGGGAGGACCGAGCCGGCCTGGAGGATAGGGGACATAGAGAGTCAAAGGATGCAGAAAGGGAGGAGAGGAGGGTTGAGGAGGCAGAATCAGGAGATTGTTGGAGAAGGTTTGAGCAGAGGGAAGAGATGATAGGATGGAAGAGGAGAGAGTAGCGGGGGAGAGAGAGCGAAGGTTGGGACGGCGCCGTGTGGGAAGTGTTGGATGAGAGCGAGAGGGAAAAGGATACAAGGTAGTGGTCGGAGACTTGGAGGGGAGTTGCAATGGGGTTAGTGGAAGAACAGCATCTAGTAAAGATGAGGTCGAGCGTATTGCCTGCCTTGTGAGTAGGGGGGGAAGGTGAGAGGGTGAGGTCAAAAGAGGAGAGGAGTGGAAAGAAGGAGGCAGAGAGGAATGAGTCAAAGGTAGACGTGGGGAGGTTAAAGTCGCCCAGAACTGTGAGAGGTGCTCAGGAAAGGAGCTTATCAAGGCATCAAGCTCATTGATGAACTCTCCGAGGGAACCTGGAGGGCGATAAATGATAAGGATGTTAAGCTTGAAAGGGCTGGTAACTGTGACAGCATGGAATTCAAAGGAGGCGATAGACAGATGGGTAAGGGGAGAAAGAGAGAATGACCACTTGGGAGAGATGAGGATCCCGGTGCCACCACCCCGCTGACCAGAAGCTCTCGGGGTGTGCGAGAACACGTGGGCGGACGAGGAGAGAGCAGTAGGAGTAGCAGTGTTATCTGTGGTGATCCATGTTTCCGTCAGTGCCAAGAAGTCGAGGGACTGTAGGGAGGCATAGGCTGAGATGAACTCTGCCTTGTTGGCCGCAGATCGGCAGTTCCAGAGGCTACCGGAGACCTGGAACTCCACGTGGGTCGTGCGCGCTGGGACCACCAGATTAGGGTGGCAGCGGCCACGCGGTGTGGAGCGTTTGTATGGTCTGTGCAGAGAGGAGAGAACAGGGATAGACAGACACATAGTTGACAGGCTACAGAAGAGGCTACGCTAATGCAAGGAGATTGGAATGACAAGTGGACTACACGTCTCGAATGTTCAGAAAGTTAAGCTTACGTAGCAAGAATCTTATTGACTATTAAATGATACAGTACTGCTGAAGTAGGCTAGCTGGCAGTGGCTGCGTTGTTGACACTACACTAATCAAGTCGTTCAGTTGAGTGTAATAGTTTCTACAGTGCAGCTATTCGGGGGAATACAATTCTCTCTCGCTCCTGTGGTTGATACTGTTGGGTACATCTTAATTGGCCACCTCTCCTCATTTTCTTTACTTCATCTGGACTGATCTAAAATAAGAAAACGTTACAAAACCTGTTGCTACATCATGCTCTACTCTAGTGAACACGAGCCAGATCTCTATCCCACCTGAAGCCAGGTGAGGTGACCGTGACACCCTCTACTCACACCCTCTACTCACACCTGTGCCCCTGTCTTGTCTTCTGTCCCTAGGTGACAGACTACTTGTGTGACACGCCCCTGTTCCTGCAGCTGCTCGCTCGCGGCATGGGTGCTATGGGGGGGGCTTCTTTCTCAGAGTGGTGCTCTGCTGTCTTGGGGCCATGGTGTCCCTCTCCTCTGCCCCCCTGGACACTTCATCCTCCCTGTCTGGCCTCCTGGGGGTCCTGGATGTCCTGGTGGTGGTCTTCCTGCTGCTCACCTGTGTTATCAACATCAACCAGCAAATGGCGCCAGAGAGTGGGAACTCCTCAGCACACACAGCCACACAGGGAGTAGGTCTGCTCAGTAACTCGCTGTAGCAGCAGAGATGACAACCTGCAGTGATTTATTTAACCTTTGTTTCAACAGATCTCAAAGTGAAGAAACTATTTTTTGATTGAGACCTGGCAAAATGTCAGCAGTGTCCATCTGCTGGTTTTCATCCTGGTGTTAGCAGGTGTTGAACTCACTGTAGCACTAGCATAGACAACCTTTAGGTTTACAGCTAATTACAGGCGAACAGCAGGCAGTCTAACCAGGGGCCCAGTTTATGCGTTGATGAATGTATGCTGACGTATGTGTCTCAACTGTCTCACACCTTGTCTTCTTTCTTTCCTTTATGACCAGTGATCTGGTGAGATGGTGAAAGCTACATGGTGGAACCTACACAACTAGTTTCACCATGCGGTGTAGGCCTACCAGTGGAGGCTGGTGGGAGGAGCTATAGGAGGACAGGCTCATTATAATGGCTGGAATGGAATGGTATCTAACATAATTCCATTCTAGCCATTACAACCAGCCTCCACTGAGTCCTACTCAACTCATTTGAGAGTGGGCATGTTTGATGGATTACGATGTAGCATTTTATTTTGTTTTTTTGTGTCGTGTTTTTTTGTGTAGTATTTCTACTCCTACAGTATATACAGTACCTGTAGCCTTTATTTTGGAGACAGTTATGGTTATCACTGGCCTTCAGTGGTTCAGTGAGACCCAGGGTCTGTTCAGGAGGGTGCAGATTAAATGTAGGCCTATTGTGTTGCACCCTACTGTAAAATTAAACTGTAAATACTTGATATTTTACCAAGGCGTTGTTGAATACTTGCTTCTGATTGGCATTCTAGAACGTGCATTATGGGATAATCAAGGGGGCGATGCTTTCTTTGGAAAATAATGAACACGTGGAAGGTGTGTTCCACGACACACCACTAGCAGAGTGGAACTGACCTTCCTTGGAGTTGCATTATTTTCTGGAGAACGCAAGTCGATTATCTCTTTTATACCATGGCTATGAATTAACATGTGTTCTTTGCTGGGAGAAATGTGCTTAACATACACTGAAGTAGCTAGCTAGCAACTTAACTAGATAGCCACAGTAGTTTCTGTGGTAACCGAACAAACAGACTTGCTAGTTTAGCTAACCAAACCATCAGTCCTAACTTGCTATTATGAATTTTGAATTCAACATTAGACTTTTGCTTTCAAAAGCAAATGTTGTGGAAATTCTTACACAGGGACACTCAAAGTAAATCTTAAATGAATCATTGTTTATTGTCAGCTTGCTGGAGAGGGTCCAACCAACTCAATGCCCTATAGTACACATGTCAATCAGGAGCTCTAATGTGGCAGTCCCGTTAGTTCTTTTATATACTTACACAGAAAGTAATACTTGCATGATTTAGCCTGTTCATTATTTATTTGCTATCATTCATGTGATGGATTGCTATCCTTCATGTGACCGACCAATACTTGTTCATGCATGTGGCAGACCAATACCTCATGAGGCTTCTTCTCTCCAAGCTGAGACCTTGAAACTGGGGGTCTGGGCGTACTTCCAAATTTCAAATACTACAGTGAGGATTTCTCCCATGTATTCATTCAGTCACCTGCATGAACAGAGAAATTGGTTATCAGAAAAGCACAAACAGAACACAGAAATTGATTATTTGAAAAGCACAAACAAACATTTCCATCACAGCAGCTCAAACAAAACATGTACAAATTCACTATAGCCATTGAACTCTACAGTGAAAATATACTGTGCGCTGTAGGGAAATAATGCACACTCTAGAATGCCCTTCAAGCCAATTAGAAAAGACTATTCAACAATTCCATGGTTTAGGCAATAAGACATGAGGGGTGTGGTATATGGCCAATATACTACGGCTAAGGGCTGTTCTTAGGCACGATGCCATGTTACCAACTGGTTACCAATGTAATTAGAGCAGGTAAAATAATGCTTTATCATATCTGTGGTATACTATGGCTGTCAGCCAATCAGCATTCAGGACTTGAACCACCCAGTTTATAATTAAGTGATAATGCCAGAGAAGCATTGGAGGATATTTGGAGGATATATTGGCAGTGTTTGGAGGCAATATTGGCACGGGTGTTGTTAAGCCCGAGACTAAGTCTGTTCTCAATGTTCCATTGCCATACTGGCTGGCAACGTTCTTATCCCTTGCTTGCTAGCTGGCCAACTGTGGCCAACTTACATTCACACCAAAAAGGTGCAGCCAAAGTAACTGCATTTGCATTTGTTTAAGCTGTTTTCTAGAGACCTTGAATGTGGATTCATCCATAACAATGAACTAACAATGTGCGATTTCGCCTGGCATAGAACATTTGCCCTCTCGCCAGGCCACTGTTCAGAATAGATAGCCAAATACACAGCTAACACAATCATTTCAAACTGAAGCTGAAATGAAAGCAAACGAGCTACATTTCGTGTTTTTCTTTTCTTTGTATATGTCCAAAGAAATTATGCAGATTCATGATTTCGACAGGCTGAGAAAATCTGCAAGCCTGTCTTTCTCGAGACATTCATTACCATAGGACAGCTGGAGATTGAATTTTATTACAAATCTCCGCTGTTGAAAACCAAATGCTAGTCTAAAAGAAATGGGAGATAATGTCTAGATGTTTTTTACAATGTAGATCTAGTACATAAATGGCCTGGCTGAACTGATTATCCAGTCAGATGCACAGTCAGATGGAGTAAATAGGTATAGAATTAGCCTGTGGTCATTTGTGAATTATAAACTGGGAGGTTAGAGCCCTGAATGCTGATTGGCTGAAAGCCGTGTTATATCAGACCATATACCACGGGTATGAAAGCCCGCACACTGTTAAAGCTCCCAATTCACAGATTTATTGACAACGTTTCGATCTGAAACTAATCTTCGTCGGGTCAAATAAACTAAGTGCTCACATCCCAAAATATACACATTTCACCTCACATGAACATTGTCGACATGACACATGGTGGGTGCAAAAACAATGTGTATCTCTAATCATTGAATAACAATGAGATGAGTACATGTAGTAGTTCCAGAAAATAATATATATTTAGAAAATGACCAAGTGGGTAACCTGGAAGGCAGGACAAATCAAAGTGACATATTCACTTTGATTTATCAAACTCTTGGTTCAGACCTCGAGGAGACATGGTACACAAACGTTGAATCCAGTACAATTCTCTTCTCAATAATAGATTATCAGTAACCCCCCCCCATCTAGGAGTCTTAACATGTTCGATGCCAATGTTTCTCAAAGAGCTAATGTTGTGACAAGCTTCCACAAAATGCACAGCCACAGGGTTTCTCTGGTCAAGGGTCCTGATATTACTCCTAAATTCTGCTATCCTTGTTTTCAGAGCTCGTTTTGTTTTTCCTACATAGCATAGACCACAAATACACTTGATGTAATGATGCCCATATACTACACCCCCTCGTACCTGATTGCTTAAATAGACACCACCTGGAATGCGGTTTTAACCAATCAGCATCCAGGATTAGACCCACCCATTGTATAATTCCATATAATTTACAGTAGAATTCAATGGATATAGTTCATTCTTACATGTTAAGAGTGTCTTGATAAGATTGTCTGCTAAATTATGAAATGTTATACAGTATGTTTCAACTGCTTTTGCCAGCAGCATACCACCCTGCATCCCACTGCTAGCTTGCCTCTGAAGCTAAGTAGGGTTGTCCTGTCACCTGGTCGGTCCCTGTATGGGAGACCAGATGCTGCTGGAAGTGGTGAAGGAGGGCCAGTAGGGGGCACTCTTTCCTCTGGTCTAAAAAAAATATCCCAATGCCTCAGAGCAGTGATTGGGGACATTGCCCTGTGTAAGGGTGCCATCTTTCGGATGGTACATTAAACGGGTGTCCTGACTCTCTGTGGTCACTAAAGATCTCATGGCACTTATCGTAAGAATAGGGGTGTTGTTAACCAAGGTATCCTGGCTAAATTTCAAATCTGGCCCTTTCATCCACCTCTCCCCCCTGTAACTATTTCCCAGGTCGTTGCTGTAAATGTTCTCAGGCAACTTACCTGGTAAAATAAAGGTTAAAAAATAAACAAATAATTGAATGCCAATGTCAAATTGAAAGCATTGTTGAATTTGATTTTCAAAGTGGTACAAATATTTAAAGTACTACTTAAGTTGATTTTCTGGGTATCTGTACTTTACTACATTGCTAAAGAAAACACTGTACTTTTTACTCCATACATTTTCCCTGACACACAAAATTGTCCAATTTACAGACTTAAAGAGAACATCCCAGGTCATCCCTACTGCCTCTGATCCAGCAGGCTAAATGAACACAAATGCTTTGTTTGTAAATTATGTCCGAGAGTTGGAGTGTGCCCCTTGCAATCCATCAATGTAAAACAAAAATCAAGACAATTGTGCCGTCTGGTTTCCTTAATATAAGGAATTTGAAATGGTTTATACTTTGACTTTTGATACTTAATAATAATAATAATAAAGCGACTTACAATATATTTGAGCAATTAAATTTACTTTTGATACTAAAGGATACTCAAGTAGTATTTTACTAGGTGATTTAACACTTTTACTTGAGTTATTTTCTATTAAAGCTATCTTTACTCAAGTATGACAATTGAGTACTTTTTCCACCACTGGATGTTGATAATGTCAAGCCAGGTCCGATGGTTCGGTTACCACTGCAAGTATTGTAGCTATCTAGTAAACTTGTTAGCGTCTAAAGTAAATGTTAAATTATAGCCATGGTATTAAAAGGATAAATCAACGCTCTTTCTCTGGAATATAATGCATCTCCCTGGAAGGTCAGAACACCTTTCAAGTAGCTTGTTATTTTCCATAGAACACCCCCACGTTGATTATCCCTTAACATTGTGAATACTTGTAAAACACTTATAATTCTATAAATGTTGTATTTATTGTTCTAAAACTGTGTTCCTTGTCCTTGAGTGTCAATTATTGCATCTCCACGTGTTGTATTTATTGAAATGTATTTATTTAGTTCTCCATTTGAAAGAACAGTTCATAAACCATTTGTCAATTTGTCAGTAAATTACACGATAACTAATATTCCAATATAATTGAACAGTACCAGTGATAAACAGCGGACCAATCAAACTCTGTGTTAGTAGTAGCATGAACATTGGAACGTTAAAGACAGCTCAAGTGATCTCCCGGGCTACGCATGTTGACTAGCACTGCTGCCTGGTGTAGTCATCAACAGTGAGAGAGTTAGCTAGACAATACAGCTCCCTCACACTGGAGTCCAACTTCGGCTTGGATGTCTTTTTCACTTCTGAAATGGTAAGAAACATTCATATTACTACCCCGCCCCACACTACATATTACACTACTGTAGAATAATAGTGAAGACATCAAAACGATGAAATAACATATGGAACATATCAAAATATATTTTAGATTCTTTAAAGCAGCCACCCTTAGCCTTCATGACAGATTTGCACACTCTTGGCATTCTCTCAACCAGCTTCAACTGGAATGCTTTTCAAAAAAAGTCTTAAGAGTTCCCACATATGCTGAGCACTTGTTGGCAGCTTTTCCTTCACTCTGCGGCTCAACTCATCCCAAACCATCTCAATTGGGTTGAGGTTGGGTGATTGTGAAGGCCAGGTCATCTGATGCAGCACTCCATCGCTCTCCTTCTTTGGTCAAATAGCCCTTACACAGCCTGGAAGTGTCTTGGGTCATTGTCCTGTTGAAAAACAAATGATAGCGCAAACCAGATTGGATGGCGTATCAATGCAGAATGCTGTGGGAGCCATGCTGGTTAATTCTGCCTTGAATTCGAAATAAATCACCAACAGTGTCACCAGCAAAGCACCCCCACACCATCACACCTCATCCATGCTTCATGGTGGGAATCACCCATGCCGAGATCATCCGTTCACCTACTCCTCGTCTTACAAAGACACGGCAGTTGGAACTAAACTTTTAAAATTTGGACTCATAAGACCAAAAGGACAGACTTCCACCGGTCGAATGACCATTGCTCATGGTTCTTGGCCGAAGCAAGTGTCTTCTTCTCATTGGTGTCATTTAGTGGCTTCTTTGCAGGAATTCGACCACGTAGGACTGATTCACGCAGTCTCCTCTGAAAAGTTGATGTTGAGATGTGTCTGTTAATTGAACTATGTGAAGCATTTATTTGGGCTGCAATCTGAGGTGCAGTTAACTGGAAGGATCTTATCCTCTGCAGCAGAGGTAACTCTGGGTCTTCCTTTCCTGTGGCGGTCCTCTGAGCCAGTTTCATCATAGCTCGTGATAGTTTTTGCAACTGCATTTCAAGAAAAGTTCTTGACATTTTCAGCATTGACTGACCATGTCTTAAAGTAATGATGGAACTGTTGTTTCTCTCTGCTTATTTTAGCGGTTCTTGCCAAAATATGGTTTAAGTCTTTTACCAAATAGGGCTATCTTCTGTATACCACCCTTACCTTGTCACAACACAGCTGACTGGCTCATATGCATTGACGAAAGAAATGAACTGAACAATGCACAACGGTTAATTGAAATGCATTCCAGGTGACTACCTCATTATGCTGGTGGAGAGAATGCCAAGAGTGTGCAAAGCTGTCAAGGCAAAGGGTGGCTTTTTTGGTTACTACATGATTCCATAAGTTTAATTTCATAGTTTTGATGTCCAATATTATTCTACAATGTAGAAATTAGTCAAATAAAGAACCACCCTGGAATGAGTAGGTACATCCAAACCTTTGACTGGTACTAAATCTTAAAATATATAACGTTCCACCATGGGCTCCATGGCATTAGAAGTAGCCCAAAAACCAACAACCAATACATTTTCACCTGCAACATTGTTTAAGCAGCCCAAATATTCTGGAAAACCAGACACTGGCACAACACTCTCCATCACACAATGACACTAGGAAGACTACACATGCATTACTTGTAGTGTAACCATTGCTGGTATGGAAAAACATTTTTTTGATACATTGTGTGTGATTATTCAGTGATGTAAATAAGATGACATAGCTCACAAACCCATCCATTCCAAGGTTTTCTAAATGCCCGAATCAGAACCTTTAATTGTGATCTTGAAAATGTTACTCTTCTTCGCTTTGGAAAATGAGAAAGATGACCATGAACATGTTGAATTAATACAGATTGGTGCCCTATAACTGATGTTTCATGTAACATGTTTTATTTACATTACATTAAAACACAGACCTAACATAGTGGCCAGTAGGAAGTGCCTGAAAGTGTTTAATGGACACATTCGCACACCAGAAGTGCCGTCTTAAGATATATTTAATAAATTAAAACAAAGTACAAAAAAGAAATAATGTACATTTTATCCCCCCCTTCCCTCACCCACTCCTCCTCTCCTCTCTCAGTGACAAACATATTCCCAGACTGTACCCTTAGGCGTTGGATGAAGTCAACACTAGACACTGATCTAAAGTCAGTCTTGCATCTTCAGTCAGTAATGGTTAAGAGGATCCACGATCTGTGTCTAAGGCCAACTTCGACCCAGAGAATTTTCTCACAGTGTCACGCTCACAGTATTTCACAATCACCCACCCCCTTACCACAAACACACACACATGCTACATGTCTGCAGGCACCTAGAGTGACAGAAAGAGAGAATGGACCCAGTTGATGTAATAAGGAACCAGGAAATAAACAAGGGAGCCGGCTGCACCAATCGTTTCATCCGTCTTAAAATGGTACCCTATTCTGATCTCTATCTATTCTCAAAGTAGTGCACGTTGGTTTCATTTCAGACACAGTCTCAATTCCATTCACTGAGAGGAGTTCCATTTCATCTGGCGCCCAGTGCAAATATACTTCCTGAATAATCTTTCTGACATCAGTGACTACCCCCCCTCCCTCTGGTTTCAGTCTAGGCAGGCAACCGGTTGGTTGATAAGACACTGGTTGACAGGCACCGGTTAAGAGCAGTATGGTGTGCGGTTTGTTCTACTGGTTTATAGATCATATGGATGAGTTCATCTAGTCGTTGGTTAGGACTGGTCAGTCAATCCAGGCCATGTGGAGGTTAGTGGACTGTTGTATTATTTTGGTCTGTGTGGCAAGCGGAGAACATTGAAGTAGAGTACTCGGGACATGTGCTGTATGTATGGGAGGACTAAGAGTGTCAAATGGGAGGGTGGGGTCCGTTTCTAAAGGGGGCGGGGCCATGGGGAGGGGGTGGTATGTGAAAGGGATGTAGGTCCGACATAAGTGCACTCAATAAGTGGGGAGGCAGACATCTGCACACTTGCGCAAAAACATGCGCCCATACACACACGCACAGAAATGTTCAGTAATATGACTGTTAATACGCACAACATGATTAATAGAGTTGCACAATTACAGTGACTGTAGTCCACAGCTAGGACAACATACCCCTCTCCTACACACCCCCATCGATCCCCTCCCAACATTCATCATCTCTTCTACCTCTGTATCACTCTCTCCTGAACTAAATACATTCTAGATTCATGAGGAAACTACAGTTTTGTGACCGTGTGTGAGTGACTGGGTGTGTGTGTGTGTGACTGTGTGTGTGTGTATGGCAGGTGCAGGAGAGCAGAGTCTATAATCTTCTACTTAGTCAGTGGTTCAATCTTCAATCAATCCCCTCAAAATTTCCCCATCAAGGCAACTATCAAATACACAAAATAAAAGACTAGTTCACATGACGTTCCACAATAATTTTGGCAAACATAAGAGCATGGGGGTGCGCGAGTCAGTGTCGTACGATATACATTATGCTGAAAATATGTGTCTATCCACAGAATGCTGTCCTGTCATTGGTCCCTCTCTCTTCCTGTTTAGCAGCAGCAGGACTGGCTGTGTTTCGTTACATTAGGTATTTATGTGTGTGTGTGTGTTCATATATATATATATATATATATGTTTAGATATATATTTATTTTGGTTCTTTCCAAAGATACAAAGGACAACTAGCTAGCTACGTACGGTAGGTACAGTACCACTATCGTCTCAGATGCTAAACAACCAGGAAACAGCAGAGAAACAGCCTTGGAGCCATGGAAGATCGTAACCAAAAGTCAAAGCGAGACAAACAGAGGGCATGCTTGTAATTGAAGTCACAGAAATGGGGGGGGGGGGGTTTGAGCAACCTTCCTCAGACCGCTGTAGGGTGTGACATAGCTCCATCATTGGCAGACCTTTATGGGGAGCTGTTTTCTGTTCTAGGGGGAGGGTCTTGTTTCTATCGTCCAATGGAAACTCCAGTTTTGAGGGGTTTATGGGTACTGTAGTAATGTGGCGTCCTGCCTGGGGGTCATGGCAAGGTCAGGGGTCAGAGGCAGTATTCAGCAGCATACTCGGTCCCGTGAAGACCTCTGCAGACTAGTGTAAACTCCTTCACTATGTCCTTCATCCTCCGCTTATTCACTCGCTCTCTAGAGTAGGAAGAAAAGGGAGGAGAGAGAAAGGGAGGAGGGAGTGAGAAAGAGCCAGACAAAGACAGAAAACCAATGTGTGTGTGCATGTCTGTGTCTATACGTGCGTGTAGTACCTGAGTATCTGTTGGGTGAAGGTGTCTTTCTGTTCTGTGGTGACCCTAGTAGAGGGGAAGCCTTGTGCCTGCAGCGCCTCTTTCAGCCACACCGTGAGCAAAGGGAAACAGTGCTTATTGAGACTGAACAGCACCTCAGCAAACTGTTCCATCAGACTTCGAGATGAACCTCCACCGATTGCCTGGGGGGGCGTGAGAGAGAGAAAGAGCGAGGGGGGGCAAAGACCAGTCAGTAAGGTGATATGTTTCAGTATACAGTAGGACAGGTAAAACACATTAGCGAGGATGTGAGGATGTAGGTTTACCTCTAGTACGGCCTGCAGCAGTAGTTTTCCGTTCTCCTGCACCACTCTGGCCACTGGGGGCACATCTGAGCAGCGGGGCAACAACTCCGTCTATGGCACACACAGGGAATATCAGAACACTAATATCACATCAACAAGATTCACCTCTGTTACCCTAAAATGTGTGTGTGTGTACTAGGGATGTGACGTTTAAACAATCATTTTTTACATTTTATAAATCATAGTGCAGTTATCGCAAAACTAATCATTAACAGGTCCCGGTCATTATCATCATCATAAAGGCAAAAAATAAAAATTAAACAAATATCTAATGCAACAACGCTGTAAGTAGGAGATATACGGAACTAAAATATAAAAACAACATGGAAAGCGTCGGTCCCATGTTTCATGAGCTGAAAGGAAATGTTCCGTACGCAAAAGCTTATTTCTCCTGTGTTGGGGACAATAAAAGGCCACTAAAATACAATGCCACAGATGTCTCAAGATGAGTGAGCATGCAATTGGCTTGCTGACTGCAGGAATGTCCATTTGGCAGTACGTCCAATCGGCCTCACAAACGCAGACCAAGTGAAACCAGGCTAGCACCCCAACATCAGGCTTCTTCACTTGCAGGATTCATCTGAGACCAGCCACCTGGACAGCTGATGAAACTGAGGAGTATTTCTGTCTGTAATAAAGCCCTATTCTGGGGAAGAACTAATTCTGATTGGCTGGCCCTGGCTCCCCCAAGGCTGCACCTTTGCCCAGTCATGTAAAAGCCATAGATTAGGGCCTAATGAATTCATTTCAATTGACTTATATGAACTGTAATGCAGTAGAATTGCTGAAATTGTTGCGTTTTGTTTAATATATTTGCCACGGATATAAAGCGCGCCCCCACGTCATCGTTGCTAACGGTAAGAAAAATGGCGTAAACAGCAAAGTCCTGTATGGCAATACTTTGAGAAGTTAAATGAGAAGCTAATTAAATACAAACTTTGCGAGGTGGAATTGAGCTACAGCGGCAGTACAGGTGCAATTCTGAAAGGAGGCACCGTGAGACCCAACCCATCGCTGGGCAGCAGTGTGATAAGGGACGGAGTGAGAAAATCACAGAGCTGATTATAGAAATCATTACAGTTGATATGCAGCCATTGTCAATTGGCTTATCTAGAACCAGACCACGAGATGCCATGTGAAAAAAATCTGACGGCCCTGATGGACGTATATGAACAAGCCGTCATAAATCACTGCGAGGAGCTTTCACATTGATGAAGTACGCACTGACAACTAAGGACATGGAGGAGAGGCACACAACAGAGAACCTAAAATGGCATTAATACCATCATTGCTGCGTGAGTGGGGGACAGCAGTAAGGTGAGCGCCGTCTGCTGGGTTTACACTAGTTACCACAGTCACAAAGTCAAAATGGGATATATTGTAAAAATGTATGAAAACAAAAATGATCTTTTAGTCTTAATTTAAGGTTAGCAGTGTGGTTAGGGTTTAGGTTAGGTTTAAAAATCACATTTTAAGAAGATAAATTGTAGAAATAGGCAGGCTTTATGACATTGTGGCTGTGGTAACTAGTGACGACAGGTAGCCAGGTTTCTCGTAGATTGAACTGCAATGCCCCCTAGCGGTCAAACGCAGTACCATAACAGGATATTTTATGAAAAAATAAATCTATATTTAAACGCTAAAGAAAATAGCATTTTAAACGTTAAGAATATTTGTACATTTTTCACATCCCTAGTGTGTACACTCACAAAAAACAAGCAGGTAGACTTGACTGTTGGAGCCTCAGGGAATTTCAGTGACAATAGTCCTACAGAGGGGAGAGAGAGGGGGGGGTATTAGAAACATCCAAATACACATTTCTATTTCAACACTAACACTTTTGCTCTTCAGATGTTTCCAGCACAATCTCTGTGGATCTCAGAGGCACGACAAAGTGTGTGTGTGTGTGCGCGTGTGTTAAGAGAAACGCGGCAACACATACAATGAGCAGTGTGTGTGTGCGGGAGCAAAGCAACACACACTTACCACAATGGAACACAGCTTTCACGTCAAGACTCTCAGACAAGAAGAGATCTGGCTTCCGTTTGAGGGCCTACAGTAGGAGGCAGACAGAGGCATGACACAGGGCAGGAGTCTATTCCCCTACTCCAGGGGTACACCCCAACTACTACCTCCCACCCCGGAAAATACTGAACCCCCCACTCTCCTAGCCTCGTAGACAGAACTGTGTCTGCTTTAGATAACTCCTTTGTCATTGTCATGTTCAACTGTTTGCCCACAAGGTCAGGAAAACAAATTCTGGGACATAGATATGACAACAAAAGCCAAATACTGATTGTCCCCCTTCTCCCTGAAGTGCGATCTCGTTCACTCCCCCTTGGGGATTTAACAGTATTGGATTGGTATAGATAGTGTTTCTTACACCAATCCCAATGCTTTTCAATTCTTGAGAAGGAGTGAATGAGAACTGGGCTAAAGGAGTCATCTCAAGCAGATAAACAGTAGAGGCTACCAGGCTAGACTAACTGACTCCCTCTCTCTACGATAAACTATCACTCATACAGTACACAACTTTGCTCCAATGAAAACTCAGCAAGCAAACTGGAGGAAATCAAACAGAAATTATTTAAAACTTAAGTCAAACTAAAGGCAATGATGGTTCTGTAGCTGCTGTTTGTATCCATTTCATTCTGATACACAATTTTTTCTCCCTTTTTTTTTGGCCTGGTTGGATTGAATATGCAACATAAGGTACATGAACGGATAAATACAACTGATACTGTAATGAACTCATTCAGGATGGAGGAAAAGAGAGGGAGCGAAGGAAGAGGAGAGATCAGCTCTATCCAAAGAGAAATTAAAGGAAGAATGTAGAAGGAAGACAAAAACAAACAAAAAACAGAGGGCACCCAATTCGCCTGAATTGATTAATGAATTAATATTAATTAATTGTGGCTTTGATTGGCTATGGGTTGGAATGACATCAGAAAAGGGGCGTGGCTAGGGGATTCTAACCATTACGGTCACAGGGAACTACATCCCAGGGTCATGTTCAGAAGACAACCGAACATGAACATGTTTATTATTGGACACATTCTGGTAGTCCCTCCTCATTACAAAGCATTTTGTCATGTTTTGTGCCTACTGGACAAGACCTTGGTGAACGCTGACCCTTACTCCCTCATCAGAATGGTTAGAGCCCTGAGTATTGAAGGAGACAGAGTCCATCCTTCAATACCACCACCTACTGTCTATTCTCTGCCATGCCATTATGATGGGTCGCCCTCAGACCCTTTAACAAAGAACAAAGAGAAAGAGAGAGCTTGAGAGAGTGTGTGTGAGCGAGAGAGAGAGAGAGAGAACGAGAGAGAAACCCAAAGTGAATGAAATAAGAAACCAAAAACACACCTGAGCTTGGAGTTGCATAAATGAATCAACAATATCAGGATGATCCCTGGGTCCTAAAATATAATAAAGATGAAACTTAACAAATCATAAAGAATAAAGAGAATAATAATATACAAACAGCAACTCAACCGATTCAACAGTCATGTGGAAAGAAAAGAGAACAGAAAAGATCTCATTGAAATAATTGTCACACGTGAGTAAAGCACAAACAAAGGGGGAGAGAGAGGGAGGAGGGGCGTGTGAAGCTTTGGAAGAGTCTTGGGAAAAACAGTGAGCGGTTGAACGAACAGAAAACAGGCAGAGAAAGAGGAGACATGGGTTCCATTTGGAGATAAAAAACTAAAGAATAACAAGAGAAAAACAAAACCTAAAAATAACAAAAAAGTGGTTTTGGAGTGGGGAACCCAGGAGGCAACTGTTACTGTAATGCTTCAGAGAAAAGGGGTGTCAAGTCCCAAATCAATCCCTCGCCCCTTGGACTAGACACCCAAAGCCCTAGGCATCTCCTAGACCCTAGGGGCTTGCTAATAGCTCCACTGTGTAATACGATAGGCAAGGTAATTTTTTTCTGTGTGGCTTACAACCACCTAGGGGATAGTACCACTGACCATTAACCACCCCCCAAAAAGATGAACACTTACGAGGCAACCCTTCCCTGTTCCTAGACTTCAAACAAAACCCCATCCCTCAACTCCCCATACACACCCCCACCTTACAGGCTTATTCAGTGGGGCGCAACCCAGATAGAAATGCAACGAATAGAGCCCACACAATTCCCCGTTCTGTAAAAGACTGTTCTACACAATACATTTCTATATGAACGTTGTTCTGCAACCACATTCTCTTGTGTTTTGTAACATCGCACCATATTGTATAAGATACTGGCCACAGAGCAACATTGCAGGACACCTGCTCAGAAAGAAAGTAACAAAAAAAAAGAAAGGAGAGGCAGCCATTATCAATCAAACACAGACAAAGCAGAAGAAGAGGGAGAAGGGTATGAGAGGAGAACTGAAAGGGGAGAAGAGAGGCAGACAGTATTCAGGTAAGACCCACTGGATATTATCAGCTTCAAAAACCAAAACGTTCTTGTGTAATTCTTCATAACAGCACAGGAGGACAGAGGATGCATTTCAACAGTCTAACGTGGCTTCCACTCCTTATCTCCTCCCCTTCATCTGCCCTCATCTAAAAACACAGGGCAGGTGAAAGCAATATGAGAAGACAAGGACTTTAGACTATTGAGATGCAGCCATCCCGGTTTCCCCTTGTGTTATGCAGGTATTAGTTGACACACACAAAAAACATTTATCATGGAAGCCATGTTCATTCTCCATGTTCCTTGTTTTCCTGTGAAAGCAGGAGTGTGTGCAGGTTTGTCTGTCAATCAAAATCACCCAAAACAAAAACAGGCAGAGATTACACCCCCCCCCCCCTCCCCCCTCCCCTGCAGGACCCCCTACCTTGCTGGAAGATGGAGAGTGTTACTGAGGTGACCAGCTCAAATAGAGCCTTGATGGGAGGGAAGTGGTCCGTCTCTCTGGCAAATATATGGACCATCTGTCAAACACAACCACAGACGCTTTCACATCGGTGCGCCTCTGAATGTATGCATGTGAGTGTGTATGGTGTATGCGAGTGTTCTCAAGAGTGTGTGTGTGTGTATGTACCTGTCGTGTGAGGTCCAGTGCTGAGGCCTGTGGTATGGTACTGTACATCTGTCCTAGCATCTCACTGAGCTGAGACACCATGGGGGCAAAGTCATGGAGGAGAGTCTTCACTGACTTCTCAAAGATAGCACACACGGCCTGGGAGGACGGCGGGAGAGAGATGGGAGGGCAGGGAGCAGGGAGTGAAATGGGAGTAATTTCAGCTGGTTCAGGCTGGATTCTTTTAATGTTTCATGAACGTGCAGACCATTTATTGAAACTGTTGAGTCAACGCATCACTTTTTGTTGTTGTGTGTGTTCATGTCTCACCTCCACCACCTGAGAGTCGTTGAGCCACTTGCTGAGGACCGTCTGAATGAGAGCAAAGACCTGCTGTAGGACCACCACCACCTAGAACACACAGGTTAGTTAGACAACACTAGCTAAATGAGGAACAAATTATGAAAACTGGATGAACGTTCCCGTTAAAAGAGGTTGCATCTGGCTGAGTTCTGATGATGATAACAATGCTGATGAAGTTGAAGGTGCATCTCACCGGGTTAGGCCCTGGTGGGAGTGGGGCAGTTTTGACAGGGGGAGCAGTGCTCTCTCCTGATTCGTCCTCCTGTTTGCTAATGTCCAGCGTAGTGAAGAGATTGGACAGCAGACCTAGAATGTGGATTATCGCTAGTTTATTGGACGGGTTGGGCTGGAGAGGGAAAGAGGGACCGAGAGAGTAAGTCAATAGCTTTACGAAGAAAGGCTGAAACAAGATTTGCCATCACTCATTTTCTATCTGTTGGTTTTTGTGAACGAGTTAACAAGTGAAGCAAAAAGACAGTGAAAGACAATGAAGGGAGGGATGGAGTGAAAAGGACAGAAGAATGGAAAGAGGGATCAGTGAAAGACAGGAGTTTGAGTGTCAGTCAGTTGATGGCTTCATTTTTCTGCAGATTTCACACACACACACACACACACACACACACACACACACACACACACACACCACACTCTCTCTCTCTCTAGGGTGACAACACTAATTAAAGCTTCATTAGCAACCATTTAATCACCGCTCGGTCTCCATGACAACGGAGCTGTGGAGTACAAGGGAGGAGTCATGTGGCTGGGCTGACGACCCTTCTCTTAATGAGCAACGGGTCATGTTGCAACTGAACACGCTCATGTGAGATGGGTATGTTCAACTTGGATTTATGCCTTAATCATTCAGAGACATCAATGGGTGAACATTTTAGTGAAGAGCACTGTATTTAAGTCAGAATACCACCCTAAATGCATAAAAACAGACATTGCTTGTAGCTAATTACATAGTGGAGGTGCAGTTTCATCTCTTGCCTTAGGGTGCCAGTATCTGTTAGGCTGCACAGACAACCCCGATTCCATAGTCTGATGTTATGGCTATACATCAGACAAGAGCGTGTGAGAAAGTGAGCACAAGAGAGAAAAAGAGATGAAACTCTTCATTTGAACTGACATCTCTGTTCACCCAGACACTCAGGTCACTGCTGACTCCAGAACAGTAGATCAGGGGAGAAAGACTAATTAAACACTGATAATGTCACATCCCTATTTGTAGTTAATGTCAGCTTCTTTTTTTTGGAGAAAATGTCAAATCCTTATTTTTAGCTCCGATAAAGCTTGGATTCATTAGACCTGACATTTAATAAAGAACGTGGTGTGTGTGTGTGTGTGTGTGTGTTATGGCCCTGTGATTCAGTAACCAATGGTGTAGTGATGAAGCCAATCTGGTCCCACAGAGAAATGTTCAACTGCAGTGGAGTCACACAGATACAACGCCTGTTCATATGGACACAGTCCAACAGTGAGAGGGGGAAGAAACAAAAGAAAGAAAGGTGTGTGTGTCTGTGGACGCAAGCGTGTGTGTGTTAGTGTGTGGCGCATCCATGCAGACACACAGTCTGTTCATATGGCCGCAGTCCAACAGAGGAAAATATGTCACGGTAATAACATTGTTACCACAGTGTGTGTGTGTGTGTGTGTGTACCGTCTCATCAGCTAGTTTCTCAAGTTGTTGGATGTAGGGAGTGATGAGAGAGTGCAGGTTCCTCAGTATCTCCTCCACATGCAGAGCAGACAGCAGGAAGCCCAAGGCCTGCATCAGCCACATACACTGACTGGTCTGGAGAGAGAGAGGAAGGGAAGAGGAGGGAGGGGAGCAGGAAGAGGGAGGAGGAGCAGGAAGAAGAGCGAGAGGAAGAGGAGACAACATTGTTACACATTTCCAAGACTTTTGAAATGTTGACTCCTTGTGCTGACTCCTCACAAGCATTCCGCTACACTCGCAATAACATCTGCTAACCATTTGTACGTGACCAATAAAATGTGATTTGATAAGTGGTCTTTTGCTAGCTACCATCCAGTCTTGTCACCAGCTCTTACCTTGCTTTCGTGACTGAATGGACTGACTGATTCTATGGTCTGATGTACTCCCTGTGGTTCATTTGAATGTAATGAATATGCTCATTGTTGCATGTACCAAATGCACAGGCAACACAGATTGAAAGTTTGACTCGGTCTCTGAATTTCACTACAAATTATTCTCCAGGATGTTGTAAACAGTAGAGTGGGTCCAGGGAGTCGGGACATTGGGGTTATGGCTTGCATCATCTCCAGACAGGACTGGGACTGACCTTGTGAATCTGTTTGCTCAGCACCTCCTGTGAAGAGAGAGGACAGCAGAAGCAGAAGAATAAAATATTGACATGTAATAATTTTATTCAGAAAACACTCATTTAGACATAAAACATATACGGTACACGTACACGTGATACAGCCACTATATTGGAGGCATAGGGTGGCAGGTCGTATTTGCACTCTCGGCAGATCTTCTTGAGTGTGGAGACTGAGGAGATGGAGAGGTCTGGGTTCCCCAAGGCCTGGAGTACCAGAGGTAAAACACTACTCAACATCACCGGGTGGTCCGCCAACCACTCTGCTAGAGCTCCTACAGGGAGGAGGGAGAAGAAGAACACAGTGGATGAAAAGACTGAACACTTTATGCTACAGGAGACAAAGGAGACGGGTGATTTTCCTGTTCTCTTGTACAATTAGTTTCTCTTCTTTTCCAGCTTATTATTTCCCTGGATGAACAACGCACAACAAAATGACAGGTATCACTGTATTAATACTAGAATTCGACCGATTATGATTTTTCAAAGCCGATATCGATTATTGGAGGACCAAAAAATCCGACACCGATTAATTGGCCGATTTTATTAAAATTTAATTTTTTAAGTATTTGTAATAATGACAATTACTGAATGAACACTTATTTTAACATAATATAATACATCAATAAAATCAATTTAGCCTCAAGTAGATAATGGAACATGTTCAATTTGGTTAAAATAATGCAAAAACAAAGTGTTGGAGAAGAAAGTAAAAGTGCAATATGTGCTATGTAAGAAAGCTAACGTTTCAGTTCCTTGCTCAGAACATGAGAACATATGAAAGCTGGCGATTCCTTTTAACATGAGTCTTCAATATTCCCAGGTAAGAAGTTTTAGGTGGTAGTTATTATAGGACTATTTCCCTCTATACGATTTGTATTTCATTAACCTTTGACTATTGGATGTTCTTATAGGCACTTTAGTGTAACAGTATAGCCTCCGTCCCTCTCCTCGCTCCTCCTTGGGCTCGAACCAGCAACACAACAACAACAGCCACCACATCGAAACAGCTTTACCCATGCAGAGCAAGGGAAACAACCACCCCAAGGCTCAGAGCGAGTGAAGTTTGAAACACTATTAGCACGCTAACTAGCCAGCCATTTCACTTCGGTCACACCAACCTCATCTCGGGAGTTGATAGGTTTGAAGTCATAAATAGCGCAATGCTTGACGCACAACGAAGAGCTGCTGGCAAAACGCACGAAAGTGCTGTTTGAATGAATGTTTACGTGCCTGCTTCTGCCTACCACCGCTCAGTCAGATACTTAGATACTTGTATTCTCAGTCAGATTATATGCAACACAGGACACGCTAGATAATATCTAGTAATATCGTCAACCATGTGTAGTTAACTAGTGATTATGATTGATTGTTTTTTTATAAGATAAGTTTAATGCTAACTAGCAACTTACCTTGGCTTACTGCATTTGCGTAACTTGTGGAGTGCAACGAGGGAGAGGCAGGTCGTTATTGCATTGGACTAGTTAACTGTAAGGTTGCAAGATTGAATCCCTGAGCTGACAAGGTGAAAATCTGTCTTTCTGCCCCTGAATGAGGCAGTTAACCCACTGTTCCTAGGCCATAATTGAAAATAAGAATGTGTTCTTAACTGAATTGCCTAGTTAAATAAAGGTGTAAAAAAAAAAGTAATATCACTTTTATTTTTTTACATTTAAAATTGGCAAATCGTGCAAAAATACAGATTTCCGATTGTTATGAAAACTTGAAATCGGCCCTAATTAATCAGCCATTCCGATTAAATGGGTCGACCTCTAATTAATACCTATCGTGAACACGTATGAGCGTATCAGTACCGATAGTGAACATGACGGTGTCGGCCAGTTGGACGTTGTTGATGTTGATTCTGAGGAGGAGTCCGATCAGGCCTGGGATGACATCAGAGTAGTTGACATCTATCGTCTCCGCTATAGACTGGAACCCATACAGCAATGCTTCTGTATGCTGGAGGAGACAATTAAAGGCTTCAGACAGTGTATTCAGTGTGTGTGTGTGTGCGTGTTGACTGTATGTGTACCGTACCTGCCATGACGAGGCTTGTTCTGTGTTGGTCAATATTCGTCCTAGTTTCTCATACAGGTTACTGAGCAGCTCAGCTCCTAGCATCTCATACACATACATCAGAGTGTCTGAGATATCCACCCTGGAACACACACATGTGTTAAGTCTTGGAATACAGGAGTGTAATGCATACCACCAACAGAAATCAAGGTTTTGTTATAGAGGTGGAACAATCAATGCTGTTGGGGGGGGTGTCACAAGGTTCAGTTTTTTGTGTTTACACCTCAGATCAAGTGAAATAGAAGGCGCCATTTAACTGTGCAGGGACTAACAGCAGGGTATCACTTTATAATGTGCTGTTAGTAATGTGCTTCTGAGCATCTGATGACTCAAACATTATCATCCAAAATGTGTGCCCTCTCAGCTGCCACTTCAACAGGCTGTTACAACCACAAACACACCCAGCAATAGACCTGTCAGCATACTGCATTTCACTCGCTCACCCACACAACCCCAACTACACTCTTGTACCTGTAAATCCTGAACTGCTCCTTCTCATCTGAGGACCATGATGCGTACTCCTGGTCAGAGGGGAACTGGGCTTTATGCAGCAGAACATCCACCAGCTGGAAATACACAGGTCTATAAACCTGCAGATACACTGCCTGTCTCTCACAGTCAAACGACATGATGTCATCCTGGAGAGAGAGCGTGTACTGTTAAGTGCTGTTATTCTGAACAGGGTAGTTGGGTTTAGGGTGTAATGTTAAGTGTCCTGGGTTACAGTGTTAGGGTGTAGAGTGCATACCTGTAGTGTGTACCAGAAGGTGAGTGTGAGGGAGCTGGTCGTCTCGTTGACTGGATAGTGTCCTGGTATCCCAGTGCAGAACATGATCATGTTGACCAATGCGAGAAAGCCCTGCCAATGCTCTACCTGCTCCAGCAGAGCCCTGGGGGGGGTTGAGATCAAGAGAAGGAAAAGGAGAGAAAAGCAAAGGGAGAGAGTAAGTGAAAGGGACACAGAGCGGGGAAAACTAGGTCAGTGCGCAGGAAGAGTGAGGTGAGGTGAGACAGGCAGGGCTTTTTCTCTAGATAGAGTGTGACAGTTGAAGGGTTCAGACTGGAGCCATTGACATACACAGGGAGACATGACGCCTCCGGAGACAGAAACACACAATAACAAACAGCTTGTTTACCAGGATGGGCCTGAGCTTGAAACTGAACACGTCATGTGATCTGATTATTTGTTGATTGGTTGTGTGAATGAACCCAGCAGCATCAACGTCGTCACCAAGCAGTGTGAGGCGGGGAAGTGAAAGGATTGATTGATTGATGTGGGGACAGCGCACGCACCTGGAGTGGTTTTCGCCCAGCGCGACAGCGATGCGACAGATTCCGTGTGACGTCTCCATGTCTCCGTTCTGGACGGCCTCTCTTAGTTGTTCCTGCAGGGACAAGACCTGTGGCACCAGCTTCAGTAGCGTGTTCACATATCTACACACACAGACAGGGAGACATAAAGAGATGGGTTAGTTCAAATACCAGGGGGAAAGTCTCTACTCAAACCTCCATGCGCGCGCACACAGAAAAAAACGTTCACTTTTTACCAGCTTCATCGCTCAGTTTCTTTGTTTCATTTCTCCAGTTCGCTTGAAGGCTGAAATTACCCTGGTCTGTTCTTCCTGCCGTCTCAGTCCTTTCTAATAAATCTATCGGCTTTTTCTCCAGAAGCACCAATACATCTCTCGTTTAGACACACAGACCCATTTAATATCGCCCCACATCTATCCGTCTGTCTGCATTATGCATGTGCACACACGCTGTGGGTCTATCACTCTCTCTCCACCTCCATCTCTCTGAGGTATTTCAGGGTCGTTCATTGGGAAACTGGAACAGTAATGTCCATAAAATAATGTTTTTATTTTACCCTCTAAGAGGGACATAGAGATTGGCTGGAGGTCGGACACAATGTGAACAGAATACAGAAGCAACACTCCCACGCATGTACACACACCCCTGTCCTCCTGTTCTGCTATTCTGATTAAGCTCAAACTGCCATTCTGTCATCTTACCCTACAATTGACACTGTGTATGATGCAGGTGTGTGTGTGTGTGTGTGTGTGTGTGTGTGTGTGTGTGTGTGTGTGTGTGTGTGTGTGTGTGTGTGTGTGTGTGTGTGTGATTGGTTCTGACTTCTGAATATTTACAGTGCCTTCATAAAGTATTCACACCCCTCGACTTTTCCCACAGATTTTGGTGTCACTGATCTACACACAATACCCCGTAATGTCAAAGTGGAATTTTGTTGGTAAAACATTTAAATGTATTAAATATTAAAAGCTGAAATGTCTGGAGTCAATGAGGATTCAACCGTTTTGTTACGGAAAGCCTAAATAAGTTCAGGAGTAAAAATGTGCATAGTAAGTTGCATGGACTCATTCATTGTTCAATAATAGTGGTTAACATGATATTCGAATGACTCCCCTATCTCTGTACCCCCACACATACAATTATCTATATGGTCCCTCAGTCAGGGAGTAAATTTCAAACACAGACCTAACCACAAAGACCAGAGAGGTTTTTCAATGCCTCGCAAAGAAGGGCACCGATTGGTAGATGAGTAAAAAATAAAAAGAGAGACAGTGAACATCCCTTTGAGCAGAGTGAAGTTATTCATTACACTTTGGATGGTGTATCAATACACCCAGTCACTACAAAGATAAAGGCGTCCTTCCTAACTCAGTTGCTGGAGATGAACGAACCTGCTCAGGGATTTCACTTTGTCATGAAACCAAAATTATAAAAACAATACCAGGCCAAGTATCATGATACCGAGTAGTATTGAGATACCACAGTGGGGGGGAAAAAAATCTATGGCCTTGCGTCCTGTTCGCCACATTCCCCGGACGCTTGTTCACAGTTTCTGAAAACCTGTCATTGAAATTCACTTTTACTCAATAAAACACATTGAATTTAACTTCACACTGTTCAGTGTTTGATAGAATACCGCACAGAACGGATGATTAGCCCGTATTTGCAAAGGCCTACCTGTGATTTGACTGGAGGAATGGGAGGAAGTAATACACATCAGAGGAGGCTGCTGAAGGGAGGACGGCTCCTAATAATGGCTGGAACGAAGCAAATGGAATGGCATCAAACACATAGAACCCAAGTGTATGATACCATTCCAATCTTCTGCTCCAGCCATTACCATGCGACTGTCCTCCCCAAATAGGGTGGCACCAACCTCATGTGATACACTAACATGCAGGTCATTATGCATGCATGTCAGGACTACAGAAAAAAGGAGGACCGAGCACACCCACATTCTCGCCCACATTCTCATTCTCGTTCCTTGGTGTCCACATTACTAACAAACTATCATGGTCCAAACACACCAAGATAGTCGTGAAGAGGCCAAGACAGTCGTGAAGAGGGCACAACAAAGCCTATTCCCCCTCAGGAGACCAAAAAGATTTGGCATGGGTCCTCAGATCCTGATGGCAACTGCTCGGCTTCCGACAGGAAGGCTCTACAGAGGGTAGTGCGTACGGCCCAGTACATCACTGGGGCCAAGTTTCCTGCCACCCAGAACCTCTATACCAGGCGGTGTCAGAGGAAGGCCCCAAAAAATTGCCAAGGACTACAGCCACCCTAGTCAAAGACTGTTGTCTCTGCTCCGCACGGCAAGCGGTACCGGAGTATCGAGTGAGTATCGCGTGACATCACCGATTGAAACGCTATTAGCGCACAACCCGCTAACTAGCTAGCCATTTCACATCAGTTACACCAGCCTAATCTCGGGCGTTGATAGGCTTGAAATCATAAACGGCTCAATGCTTGAAGCATTGCAAAGAGCTGCTGGCAAAACACACGAAAGCGCTGTTTGAATGAATGCGTACGAGCCTGCTGCTGCTTACCATCGCTCAGTCAGACTGCTCTGTCAAATATCAAATCATAGACTTAATTATAACATAATAAAACACAGAAATACGAGCCTTAGGTCATTAATATAGTCGAATCCGGAAACTATCTTTTTGAAAACAAAACGTTTATTCTTACAGTGAAATACAGAAGTGTTCCGTATTTTATCTAACGGGTGGCATCCATAAGTCTAAATATTGCTTTTACATTGGACAACCTTCAATGTTGTCATAATTATGTACAATTCTGGCAAATTAATTACGGTCTTTGTTAGGAATAAATGGACTTCACAGTTTGCAATGAGCTAGGCAGCCCAAACTGCTGCATATACCCCGACTCTGTTGCAAGAGAAGTGACACAATTTACCTAATTATAAGAAATTCATGTTAGCAGGCAATATTAACTAAATATGCAGGTTTAAAAATCCATACTTGTGTATTGATTTTAAAGAAAGACATTGATATTGATGGTCAGGTTTGGTGCGACAACAGCGCTAAATCATCACCCGTTTGGCGAAGTAGGCTGTGATTCGATGAGAAATTAACAGGTATCGATTATATGCAACGCAGGACACGCTAGATAAACTAGTAATATCATCAGCCATGTGTAGTTAACTAGTGATTATGTGAAGATTGATTGTTTTTTTTAATAAGTTTAATGCTAGCTAGCAACTTAACCTTGGTTTCTTGCTGCCCTCACGTAACAGGTAGTAGGCTCCTTGTGGAGTGCAATGTAAGGCAGGTGGTTAGAGCGTTGGACTAGTAACCGGAAGGTTGCGAAAACAAATCCCCGAGCTGACAAGGTAAAAATCTGTCATTCTGCCCCTGAACAAGGCAGTTAACCCACCGTTCCTAGGCTGTCATTGAAAATATGAATGTGTTCTTAACTGACTTGCCTAGTTAAATAAAAGGTTTAAAAATATATATTTAAAAAAATAAAAATTGTCCAAATCGGTGTCCAAATACTTATTTCCAATTGTTATGAATACTTGAAAATCGGCCCTAATTAATCGGCCATTACAATTAATCAGTCAACCTCCACTTGGAATCATTGTTCTTCCTTTGTTAATCATGGTAACCTGCAAGGAAACAAGTGCCGTCATCATTGCTTTGCACAAAAAGGGCTTCACAGGCAAGGATATTCCTGCCAGTAAGATTGCACCTACATCAACCATTTATCGGATCATCAAAAACTTAGAGGAGAGCGGTTCAATTGTTGTGAAGGCTGCTTCAGGGCACCCAAGAAAGTCCAGCAAGAGCCAGGACTGTCTCCAAAAGTTGACTCAGCTGCGGGATCGGGGCACCACCAGTAGTACAGAGCTTGCTCAGGAATGGTAGCAGGTAGGTGTGAGTGCATCTGCACACACAGTGAGGTGAAGACTTTTGTAGGATGGCCTGGTGTCAAGAAGGGCAGCAAAGAAGCCACTTCTCTCCAGGAAAAACGTCAGGGACAGACTGATATTCTGCAAAAGGTACAGGGATTAGACTGCTGAGGACTGGGGTAAACAACATTGATGAATACGCTGATTCGCTGAGCGAGTTTATTAGCAAGTGCATCGGCGATGCCGTACCCACAGCAACAACTAAAACATTCCCAAACCAGAATCCGTGGATTGGTGGCAGCATTCGAGCCAAACTGAAAGCACGAACCACTGCTTTTAACCAGGGCAAGGTTACTGGAAACATGAACGAATACAATGTAGCTATTCTCTCCGCAAGGCAATCAAACAAGCTACGAGTCAGTATAGAGACAAAGTAGAGTCGCAATTCAATGGTTCAGACACAAGAGGTATGTGGCAGGGTCTACAGTCAATCACAGATAACAAAAAGAAAACCAGCCCCGTCGCTGACCAGGATGTCTTGCTCCCAGACACACTAAACAACTTCTTTGCTCGCTTTGAGGACAATACAGTGCCACTGACACGGCCCGCTACCAAAACCTGCGGACTCTCCTTCACTGCAGCCGAAGTGAGTAAAACAGACGGCATCCCCAGCCACGTCCTCAGAGCATGCGCAGACCAGCTGGCTGGTGTGTTTACGGACATATTCAATCAATCCCTATCCCAGTCTGCTGTTCCCACATGCTTCAAGAGGGCCACCATTGTTCCTGATCCCAAGAAAGCTTAGGTAACTGAGCTAAACGACTACCTGTCATCATGAAGTGCTTTGAGAGACTAGTCAAGGACCATATCACCTCTACCCTACCTGACACCCTAGACCCACTCCAATTTGCTTACCGCCCCAATAGGTCCACAGACGACGCAATCGCAACCACACTGCCCTAACCCATCTGGACAAGAGGAATACCTATGTGAGAATGCTGTTCATTGACTACAGCTCAGCATTTAGCACCATAGGACCCTCCAAACTTGTCATCAAGCTCGAGACCCTGGGTCTTGACCCCACCCTGTGCAACTGGGTACTGGACTTCCTGACGGGCCGCCCCCAGGTGGTGAGGGTAAGTAACAACATCTCCACCCCGCTGATCCTCAACACTGGGGCCCCACAATGGTGCGTTCTGAGCCCTCTCCTGTACTCTCTGTTCACCCACGACTGTGTGGCCATTCACGCCTCAATCAAAGTTTGTAGACGACACTACAGTGGTAGGCTTGATTACCAACAACGAGACTGCCTACAGGGAGGTGGTGAGGGCCCTCAGAGTGTGGTGTGAAGAAAATATCCTCACACTCCATGTCAACAAAACAAAGGAGATGATCGTGGACTTCAGGAAACAGCAGAGGGAGCAGCCCCCTATCCACATCAACGGGACAGTAGTGGAGAGGGTACTGCATACACATCACGGACAAACTGAATTGGTTCACCCACAGGCAGCGTCGTGAAGAAGGCGCAGCAGCGCCTCTTCAACATCAGGAGGTTGAAGAAATTTGGCTTGTCACCAAAAGCACTCAAACTTTTACAGATGCACAATCAAGAGTATCTTGTCTGGCTGTATCACAGACTGGTACGGCAACTGCTCCGCACCACAACCGTAAGGCTCTCCAGAGGGTACAGAGGTCTGCACAACGCATCACAGGGGGAAAACTACCTGCCCTCCAGGACACCTACACCACCAGATGTCACAGGAAGGCCATAAAGATCACCAAGGACAACAACCACCCGAGCCACTGCCTGTTCACCCTGCTATCATCCAGAAGGTGAGGTTAGTACAGGTGCATCAAAGCAGGGACCGAGAGACTGAAATCAGCTTCTATCTCAAGGCCATCAGACTGTTAAACAGCCACCACTTGAAAATAAAAAGAGAGCCGCACACTCTTGGAGCTCAGATGCAAAAATGTAATACCAACGTTTCGACAGCCAAGCGGTCTTCATCAGGGTATAATCAAACACTGCGGGATGACTTGTTTATATAGTGTCAAAAGACACAGGTGTCTGTAATCATGGCCAAGAATGGCCTAATATCATTGGTTAATAATCAAATATTAAAATGTCATACAAAGAACAGCATACAAACAACAAATGGATAGTATACGATCATAGATTCATTTGACTACACAAGTTTACAAACAATTACAATGGCAGAGTCACAATAATCACAAGAATGGCTTAAGATCAAAGTCTACGTTGAGACCGAAGGGCGCAAGGGTCTTTAAATTAAAGATCCAGGCAGCCTCTCGTTTTAACAATAAATTATCAAGGTCACCCCCTCTCCTAGGGAGGGTGACATGTTCGATGCCAATATAACGCAGAGACGAAATCGAGAAGTGGGCCGCAACTGGATAAGTAAAGTTTTTACAACTAATGGTGCTACGATACTCTGAGATACGTACTTTTAATTCGCGCTCTGTTTTACCTACATAATTTTTACCACAAGGACAAGTTATAAGATAAATAACTGCCTTAGTGGAGCACGTAATAACACCTTTTATTGGGATCGATTTCCCTGTTTGTGGGTGTTTGAAGTATCTACATTTATAAGTACATTGGCACATCCTAAAATCCGACGATAGTCTCGGTAATGTAGTCTCGGTAATGTGTTTTCGGACCTTCCCTTGGTCGTATTCTAGCGGGGCAGAAATCTCAGAGACCAATTGGTAAACTCTGATTTACCACCCCAAGATATTCCTGAACAACGTCTATTTGCACCCCTACTGGATGGAAATGACAAGTGTAATGGCTGTGCTCAATGCAATGGCACTTATAAATGTAGGTCCTTCAAACACCCACAAACAGGGAAATCGATCCCAATAAAAGGTGTTATTACGTGCTTGAGTTGAATCATCAAATCGCAGTACATATTTACGGGTACATTTCCTGCTTTTACTTCCAGCTTTGCTCCTATGGGTACACTAGCAATGTATGGCAGTCCAACCACTATGCCATCATTTACTTGAACGGGGCGCCCATTCCATGTATTCTATTTCTATGGCAGCACATGCTGTCAGAAGCCGAGGAAAGGAGAAAATGTGGGTAAAAAAAAATTAAATGGGTTGCTATTCAAAACGGTTATTAGAGACTGCGGTCATTTGGCTAGCCAATTACCGTTAGCCAAAATTCCAAGACCAACACAGCCCTGTGTGTGTACGCATGTTATTCAGGGGGTAATGAGTATTTGAGTGACTGTGCATTAAAGAGTGTGAGTGTGTATCAATGTTTCCAATAATTTTATGGGGTAACTGAGCGAATTTGAGGTCCTGTGAGTGGAAATTGAACATGGTGAGAATTTTGTGGAACTTCCAGCGAGTGTTTGTAGTGAACTTTTAGACAGTAGCCAATAGGCTATTGTGGATATCTGAGCATAATGTAGACCTACCAATAAAACCACTGGAGAAACTCCCATAACATTTTCACACAGAAATCAAAAGCTATTTCCATGATATATCCTAAAGTAGCCTATACAGTGCATTCGGAAAATATTCAAACCCCTTTTCTACATTTTGTTATATTACAGCCTTATTCTAAAATGGATTATAAATATAAATATTTTCCCCTTATCTACTTAGAATATACCATAAAGACTAAATGAAAACAGGATTTTAGAATGTTTGCAAATTAGATAAAAATAAAATAAATACCTTATTTACATACAGTTGAAGTCGGAAGTTTACATACACTTAGGTTGGAGTCATTAAAATGCGTTTTTTAACCAAACCACAAATTTCTTGTTGACAATCTATAGTTTTGGCAAATCGGTTAGGACATCTACTTTGTGCATGACACAAGTAATTTTTCCATCAATTGTTTACAGATAGATTATTTCACTTATAATTCACTGTATCACAATTCCAGTGGCTCAGAAGTTTACATACACTAAGTTGACTGTGCCTTTAAACAGCTTTAGAAACTTCTGATAAGCTAATTGACATAATTTGAGTAATTTGGAGGTGGACCTGTGGATTACAGGTCGACCGATTAATTGGAATGGTCGATTAATTAGGGCTGATATCAAGTTTCATAACAATCGGAAATCTGGATTTTTGGACACCAATCAACATTTTTTTTTTTACACCTTTTTAACTAGGCAAGTCAGTTAAGAACACATTCTTATTTTCAATGACGGTCATGGAACGGTGGGTTAACAGATTTTTACCTTGTCAGCTCGGGGATTCAATCTTGCAATCTTACGGTTAACTAGTCCAACGCTCGAACCACCTGATTACGCTGTTACGCAAATGCAGTAAGAAGCCACGGTAAGTTGCTAGCTAGCATTAAACTTATCTTATAAAAAACTATCAATCTTCACATAATTAATTAGTTAATATTGCCTGCTAACATGAATTTCTTTTAACTAGGAAAATTGTGTCACTTATCTTGAAACAGAGTCAGGGTATATGCAGCAGTTTGGGCTGCCTAGCTCATTGCAAACTGTGTGAAGACTATTTCTTCCTAACAAAGACTTCCGAGCAAAGACATTTGCGAAAAAAAGCACAGTCATTGCATGACTGTACCTAACCATAAACATCAATGCCTTTCTTAAAATCAATACACAGAAGTATATATTTTTAAACCTGCAAATTTAGCTAAAAGAAATCCAGGTTAGCCTCTTGAAGCTCGGGGGCACTATTTTTATGTTTGGAAAAATAACATTCCCAAAGTAAACGGACTATTTCTCAGGACCAGATGCTAGAATATGCATATAATTGACAGATTCGGATAGAAATGTCTAGCCTCCATCTAAAGGGATATCAACCAGATACCTTTTTCTCTGGCTTCCCTAAGGTGTCAACGCTCTTTAGACAGTTTCAGGATTTTATTTTGAAAAATGAGCATGAAGGATCACAAGTGGAGAGGTGGGGGCTCTCAGAGTGAGTTTGTGCTCAATTCAGTAAAGCCGCCATTGTTCCTCCCGCTGTTACGGAAAAAGCTACACACTCGGTTGATATATTATCGAATATACATTTAAAAAACAACCTGAAGATTGATTATAAAAAACGTTTGACATGTTTCTGTGGACATTTTAGATTTTATTTGGAATATACGTCTATGTTGTGGTGACCGCTCTTTCCTGTGGATTTCTGAACATAACGCGACAAACAAACGTTGGTATTTTGGGTATAAAAATAATCTTTATGGAACAAAAGGAACATTTGCTGTCTAACTGGGAGTCTCGTCAGTGAAAACATCCGAAGATCAAAAAGGTACACGGTTAATTTGATTGCTTTTCTGATTTGTGACCAAGCGTCCTGATGCTAAGTGTACATAATGCTATGCTGGTCTATCGATAAACTTAAACGCTTGGATTGCTTTCGCTGTAAAGCATAATTTCCAAATCTGAGACGACAGGGTGATTAACAAAAGGCTAAGCTGTGTTTCGCAATATTGCACTTGTGATTTCATGAATATGAATATTTGTTAGTAATATTATTTGACTGTTGTGCTATGCTATTCAGTGGTTGCTGACGAAAATGATCCCGCTACAGGGATGGGTAGCGTCAAGAAGTTAGCAGGCAATATTAACCAGGTGAAATTGTGTCACTTCTCTTGCGTTCATTGCACGCAGAGTCAGGGTATATGCAACAGTTTGGGCCAAACTAATTTGCCAGAATTTTACGTAATTATGACATTATGAATATTTAGACTTATGGATGCCACCCGTTAGATAAAATACGGAACAGTTCCGTATTTCACTGAAAGATCGTTTCCGGATTCGACCATAATGACCTAAAGCTCGTATTTCTGTATGTTATTATGTTATATAATTAAGTCTATGATTTGATATTTGATAGAGCAGTCTGACTGAGCGATGGTCGGCACTGACTGAGCAGGGTGAGCGCTAATAGTGTTTCAAATCAGTGTCGTCACTCGCTCTGAGACTTGGAGTAGTTGTCCCTCTTGCTCTGCAAGGGCTGTGGCTTTTGTGGAGTGATTATATCAAGTTAAAATTAGTGTTCATTCAGTATTGTAGTAATTGTCATTATTATTATTATTATTATTATTATTATTATTATTATTATATATATTCTTTTAAATAAATTAAAATAATAAATAAAAATCTATTAAAAAAAATAAAAAATAAGAAAATCGGTATCGGATTTTTTGGTACTCCAATAAATCGGTATCGGCGTTGAAAAATCAGAATCGGTCGACCTCTACTCAAGACATCAGACAGGAAGTTAAAGCTTGGTCGCAAATGGGTCTTCCAAATGGACAATGACCCCTAAGCATGCAAGGACAACAAGGTTAAGGTATTGAAGTGGCCATCACAAAGCTCTGACCTCAAACTTCTCGAAAAATTGTGGGCTGAACTGAAAAAGCATGTGCAAGCAAGGAGACCAAGTTAACTGACTCAGTTACACCAGCTCTGTCAGAAGGAATGGGCCAAAATTCACCCAACTCATTGTGGGAAGCTTGTGGAAGGCTACCCAAAACAGTAAACTTCTGACCCACTGGGAATGTGATGAAAGGCTGTAATAAATCATTATTCTGACATTTCACATTCTTAAAATAAAGTGGTGATCCTAACTGTCCTAAGACAGGGAATTTTTACAAGGATTAAATTCAGGAATTGTGAAAAACTGAGTTTAAATGTATTTGGCTAAGGTGTATGTAAACGTCTGACTTCAACTGTAAGTATTCAGGCCCTTTGCTATGAGACTCAAATTGAGCTCAGGTGCAACCTGTTTCCATTGATCATCCTTGAGATGTTTCTACAACTTGGAGTCCACCTGTGGTAAACTCAATTGATTGGAAATTATTTAGAAAAAGCACACACGTCTATGTAAGGTCCCATAGTTGACAGTGCATGTCTGAGCAAAAACCAAGCCATGAGGTCCAAGGAATTGTCCGTAGAGCTCCGAGACAGGATCGTGTACCAAAACATTTCTGCAGCTTTGAAGGTCCCTAAAAACACAGTAGCCGCCATCATTCTTAAATGGAAGAAGTTCGGAACCACCAAAACTCTTACTAAAGCTGGCCACATGGCCAAACTGAGCAATCGGGGGAGAAGGGTCTTGGTCAGGGATGTGATCAAGAATCTGATGGTCATTGACAGAGCTCCAGAGTTCCTCTGTAGAGATTGGAGAACCTTCCAGAAGGACAACCATCTCTGCAGCACTCCACCAAATCAGGCCTTTATGGTAGAGTGGCCAGATGGAAGCCACTCCCCAGTAAAAGGCACATGACAGCCCGCTTTGAGTTTGCCAAAACGCACCTAAAGGACTCTCAGACCATGAGAAACAAGATTCTCTGGTCTGATGAAACCAAGATTGAACTCTTTAGCCTGAATGCCAAGCGTCACATCTGGTTGAAACCTGGCACCATCCTTATGGTGAAGCATGGTGGTGGCAGCATCATGCTGTAGGGATGTTTTTCAGCGGCAGGGACTGGGAGACTTGTCAGGATCGAGGGAAAGAAGAATGGAGCAAAGTACAGGGATATCCTGCTCCAGGGCGCTCAGGACCTCCGACTGGGGCGAAGGTTCACCTTCCAACATAACAACCCTAAGCACACAGCCCAGACAACGCAGGAGTGGCTTCGGGACAAGTCTCTGAATGTCCTTGAGTGGTCCAGCCAGAGCCCGGACTTGAACCCCATCGAATATCTCTGGAGAGACCTGAAAATAGCTGTGCGGCGATGCTCCCCATCCAACCTGACAGAGGTTGAGAGAATCTGCAGAGAAGACTGGGAAAAACTCCCTAAATACAGGTGTGCCAAGCTTGTAGTGTCATACCAAAGAAGGCTCGAGGCTATAAACGCAGTGTAGATTGATGAGGGGGAAAAAACAATTTAATCAATTTTAGAATAAGGCTGTAACATAACAAAATGTGGTAAAAGTCAAGGAAGTCTGAATCCTTCCCGATTGCACTTTGTCGAGAAACGTGCCTATTTTCCTCGAAAGTACATAATGTGACGATTCCAAACCTACACAATATTACAGATAGCAAGTTAACTACACCATACATAAATCGGGAAAAGATGTGTAATGTTTTACTTCTCGTTGATGAAATCCGTGCTAATATTGGTTTTCTGAGCTAGCGCCCAATAGACTCCCTTTCATTCTTTGAAGGAGAACGTTCCTTGTCCCAAAATCGCCCAGAATGCACCGTGCAGCCCATTGACATACCCATGCCCGTTGCCCATGCTCTCCCCTCAAAAGTATATCAGCCATTGTGAATGTCAGACTCTACTCTGAGGCAAATTGATCTGGAGGTTGAACATATTGATATTGTAGACTCCTAAATTGATAGTGCAGTTTGTTTAGGCAATTTTACAGCCAACTAGCTACTTTACATGCTGATAATGTCTTTGTTATTATTGTGTGGAGCTGTTTGTTTGCTAGCTAGCTACCTAGCCCATCGAGGGAGAATTGCACTGTAGATTTTGTTGTCGACATGAGCAGCAACAGATTTCCACAACGATTTCCCATGTTGCTACCAACCTTTTTATAATGCCAAAATGAAAAATATTGTTCTCAGTGTTATTTAACAATGTAAACGAAAAGGAATGAGTGGTTTTGGGTGGATTTTTCTTTTAAAAGCACCTCATTTCACCTCCCTCTTTTCCTCCCTTTCCCTCCGTTTAAACACATTACAGTGAAGTCATTTGGGAGGATGCTATTGGTCCACCGGTCTTGTTGCCAGGCAACTAATTTCCCCTGTCCAGTAATTAAGTAGGAGGAAAGTGGGTGAAAAGGGTTATGACAGAGGAAGGAAGGACAAACAGACACAAAAATGTACACAACCATCAAATGTTGAGTGTTTCTGCCTCAGGTTGGATGACACTATGATTGAGAAATATGAGGTTCATATTCATTCCTCCTACAGTCATACTGGCCTTACTTATAGATCAATAAAAACAACATGCATGATGAGGAGACTTGAGAAGTTGAACAGAGCAGTAATGTGTGCTGTGCGTGTGAGAACAGGCCTGTCAGCAGAGTAAATCATAGCTCTAACCTGCCGGGTGGATGTTGCACCTCTTCCTCCCTTGCTCATCTTTCTTTCCATCCCCGTCTCTCGGGAGGGGGTACTGGGTGCCTGCCATCGGAGCCAATCGGAGCATGATGACATCGCTCCCCAGCTTTGTAACCATGGCAACACCAACCAGCCCGAGAAATGCCCCTCCCTTCCTGGCAGTCAACTTTCCATGTACTCCCTCCATTCTCTCCCCCAGTAAACCTATTTCCTTTCATCCTCCCCTCAGCTGTCAACTCTCCCTTGCCTGTATTTCTCTCTGCATCCCTATTTCCCCTACCCTCTCTCAGAAGCCCTTCCCATACCTGCACTGTCCTCTTGGCTGTCATCTCTCCCTGGATGTCTTTCTTGCTCCCTTCCCATCTCTGGTTGGAAATCCCGCTCACGAAGCGGAGCTTGCGCATCGCTTCGGTACTACATGTCCTTTCCAACACCTCCACTAAAAACCACTCCACGCTCACAATGGAAAAAAACTGCTGCTCCAAATTCACTCCATTCATTAAAATCACAATTTAACCAACACACAATTATTTGTGTGACTTCCTGGACCTACCAAACATATGGATTTGTATGAAAAGTATTTGAATAAACATTAAAAGGTGAATGTAAGAAGCCCAGATCATAAAAAAAAGGCTACATGACATATTAAAACATCATAAAGACTAAATAGGTCAGGAGCCTAAGAATGAACAAAAATGAAGGCTATATTGTTTTAATTATTTCAAGGCCTACAAATAAATACATTGTGAAGCATTTGTGAGTGTGACATAATAGGCTGGTAGGAACATAAAGTGCTCAGCATTTAAACAACATTATGTTGTATTAAAATCATTATAGTCTATAAAATGCGCATATCTGCTGTGATTTACTTAGAATTAAACAAAAAATGACCTCAGTGCCTTTGAAACATGAGTTTGGCTAGTCTGTGGCTTCATGCTCATGTGATGTGCCTTGTGAGCAAGTCAGCAGCGAAGAACATCCTTCTCCACACTCGCAGAGCAACTGGGAATTCTAAACACCCTTTTGGCCACTTTTGCCAGGCTGGGGAGACGCAGTTGTTTTCTCTCTCTCTTGTATTAGGTAAGCCTAAACGTTTTTAGGCAAAATAATCCAATAAAAACGTAAAGCTCGTTGGACGTGGGAATATGCCAGGTCTATTGGGCCAAAATCAATTATGGCCTATTGTACAGGTAATAGGGAAAAAAACGAGACAGTTATCTACCCACCTCGTTCCTTTCTTCTAGCATGTGCACATAGTAAGTACACCTTCATGCAGTCGGGATACATGTCTTTTCAGATTCAACAATGATTCTTTAGTTGTGGACACTACATCACCACACTCCCTCTCTTACTCACCTTGATTTTGCACCTGTGTGCTTGGTCAGTTTCTTTATGGAAATATTTAGTTAACTCCATGACAGTAGCTAAAGCAAGGGGCTATAGCAGAACACAAGTAGATGCAAATGCATGCTGGGCCTGGCATGCCCTGAGCTCGTGAAGTGAGCGCTACTGGAGTGAAGTTAGAGCAGGCGAGAAGGCCGACGCTCCAGCCTTTTGACTGGAGCGCGGGGCAAGATTCCCATTGGGCACACTCCGCTCCACTCACATACTCTGGATGACACACCCACTCACACACCCACTCAACCTCCCCCTGGCCCAGACACACCTCTGGGAGTCGGGTTGTGATATGGCGTTGACAATAGCCTCCACGGCGGTATCAAACAGCTCGGGGTCTGGTAGAGCAGTGAAACAGTCCTCCACCAGTCCTTCACTCTCACTGAGAGGGACGTCCAGCAGCACCCAGGAGGACAGACAGCGCAGGACACGAGCCTTCACTGCCCCGGGACTGTCCCCTTGACGCAGCAGCTGCTGCAGCAGTGGACACACTGACCCCCACTCACGACCCAGAGCACCTCGCACCTACAGACAGAAAGACACAAGGTTACAGGAAATACTAACCCAGCCCCCACTTGTCCTTTTGTGTGTGCATTGGTGTGCCCGTCTGACCTTTTTGTTGTCCCCATTGGCACTATTCAGTCTCCAGCACCCCCTCACCTGTCCCTTGCGGTACTGCGGCATGCGGCTGGTCTGGAACTCTTCAGGCAGGACGGTCAGAAGCTCCAGCAGGGCCAGACATCTGGCCCGGCCATCCACCCCCCCTCCCTCCTCTTGGAACACACGCACCATTTCTGGCACGGCGCCCGGCCACACCTCTGGCATGGTGTTCAGGGCCAAGGAGGCCAGCGCCACACACAGACGCGTTAGCACCTTGGAAACAGGACCACAACGTCTTGTAAGTAAACAACTTTACAATTGTGTTTATGCTTGATGGTTTTTAAAGGCACGTAGCTACCGCCTGTTATATGTGTTTTTTAGGGATGTAGGATATATCGGTGAACATATCGGAATCGGATGATATTAGCTAAAAATGCCACCGTTGATATTGGCCCGATGTCTAGTTTAACGCCAATGTGAAAAATGTCAAAGTTGACATGCATACCTACTACATAAGGTACATGACGTAATGACGCCGCGTAAAACTTTGAGCTAAACATGCAACACAGCATTCCTAACCTAGCCCACAATGTCTGCAGTGTGGATCGCGCAGTCAACAAGTCGAGCAGTCATTTGAAAGAGTAAGAATTTCAGCGAGACAACTCAAAGGCGAAATCCATTGCCTTTGACAATCAACCGTTCCCTGTCGTGGGTGATGTTGGCTTTCGCGGCTGGTCGAGCACCGGTACATACTAACGTTACCAAGTGCGCTGTTGTTCAGATGTTGCCCTACCGGAGTTATGCAGTAATAGCATCACTGCTATTAGCTTCACAACATACTATGGAACGCCGTTTGGGCCTTTGGGTGTCAAAAAAATATACACATCAGAAACACTATTTGACACATCAAATAACGCAGTTCTATTACAGAATGTTGTGTGTTCTGAATTTGCACGTGCAAGCCAAGCACCACCACTATTATCAGTCGCACTGTCAAAGCTGTACAAAAATGTCTGCAAACACCGGCCTTGAACGGTGTGTTTACAATAACGCGTTGGTAATAAATCATTTTTCGACAGCATCTTCTGGGGGTAGCTAGCTAGCTTTAGCTTGGATCTTAGCTAGTACCAATACAACCACCATGAAAACAATGACCCGCAGAAACTGGAGTCATTTTCACTATTCTTAGCAATGATTTAGGAATCCTTGCGAGTAAGTATTAGCAGGTAGCCACTTGTTGTTCGCCTATTGAAATTTAACTTCAGTTCATGAAAATAAAATGCTAACCAGCTACTTAACCCTGTTGGCCAAAGTTAACGTTATAAGCAGCCAGCTAGCTTCATCTGGCTAGTGAGGCTCGACCTGACCGGGTTATGTGTTGTTAAGTCAGCCACAATTAGGATTAGGCACAATAGTGGAATTTGCGGTTTGCCTTCAAAATAAAAGTACCTCTTTGAAAGTGATGCAGACGGTTTCAATTGGTGGAATCATGCCACATTTAGACTAGATAATGTTAAACAAGGTTGGAATGGGAAGCAATGAGATGGGGTATCAGTCTACTCAGTGACACCCACAGAACACAGCTGTGAAGAGATTACGCAAAAATTAGCATTGTAGCTCTTAACGCGGGACTGTGACTGTGTGAAATCACCTCCCCAGTCAGCCTATTGGGTGTATTGACATTCATATTCCACTGTACAGCTTTACCTAAGAATTGGAGATGAATGAAATGGGGTAACAGTCTACTCAAAACCCAATATATATTTTCCCAACGTCCTCAGAGTTAGACTCCAAAACATACACGCAGTATTGTTTTTCCTCAGGAATAGTGTTCAATACACAGGGTGACAAATGTGGCTCAATTCACAGCTGTTTCAGAGTCCTGCAATAAGAGCTATGATGCTGTTGGAATCGGCTAAACTTTGAACATTGAGATGTTAAATAAATGAGACGAAGCCTTGAATATAAAGAATCTGTAGCAACCCAGAAGGCTTTGGAATGTGTTTGATGGAGGAGAGGAGAGCGATGTGTTGATATAGGGAAGACAGATGGTTATCTGTGGATTAGGTGAAGGAGGGGTTGAGGTCAGGATGTGAGGGGTGAGGTGAGTTCCCCTTAAGGGAGTAATCAGGGTTAGTATCTGGTTACCTTCTTTTTCTTGGGCATAAACTAAGGATGGAGAGAGGGAGTGTCTTAAGTAGGATGTATATAACTGTGATGTCTAAAATGTTTTGCTGTCTGATTACAGCTGTACAGAACCTTTGGGAATGATTAAACTTGGTTAATGCTTCTCTAGTGTCCGATTTATTTACTTAAAAATAAGAACCTAACAATGCTAATGTTCTCTGGGTGTCACTGAGTAGACTGATAACTCATGTCATTGATCCACTATCCATAGGTAAGGCTGTATGGTGAAATAAGTATGCCCCCAATGCAATTCTAAAGTACACTGCTCCAAAAAATAAAGGGAACACTAAAATAACACATCCTCGATCTGAATTAATGAAATATTCTTAAATACTTTTTTCTTTACATAGTTGAATGTGCTGACAACAAAATCACACATAAATGATCAATGGAAATCAAATTTATCAACCCATGGAGGTCTGGATTTGGAGTCACACTCAAAATTAAAGTGGAAAACCACACTACAGGCTGATCCAACTTTGATGTAATGTCCTTAAAACAAGTCAAAATGAGGCTCAGTAGTGTGTGGCCTCCACGTGCCTGTTTGACCTCCCTACAACGCCTGGGCATGCTCCTGATGAGGTGGCGGATGGTCTCCTGAGGGATCTCCTCCCAGACCTGAACTAAAGCATCCGCCAACTCCTGGAAAGTCTGTGGTGCAACGTAGCGTTGGTGGATGGAGCGAGAAATGATGTCCCAGATGTACTCAATTGGATTCAGGTCTGGGGAACGGATGGGCCAGTCCATAGCATCAACGCCTTCCTCTTGCAGGAACTGGAATTTGCCAATCTTGGTGTTCTCTGGCAAATGCCAAACGTCCTGCACGGTGTTGGGCTGTAAGCACAACCCCCACCTGTGGACGTCGGGCCCTCAAACACCCTCATGGAGTCTGTTTTTGACCGTTTGAGCAGGCATGCACATTTGTGGCCTGCTGGAGGTGATTTTGCAGAGCTCTGGCGGTCCTGCTGCTGGGTTGTTGCCCTCCTACGGCCTCCTCCACGTCTCCTGATGTACTGGCCTGTCTCCTGGTAGCACCTCCATGCTCTGGACACTACGCTGACAGACACAGCAAGCCTTCTTGCCACAGCTCACATTGATGTGCCATCCTGGATGAGCTGCACTACCTGAGCCACTTGTGTGGGTTGTAGACTCCGTCTCATGCTACCACTAGAGTGAAAGCACCGCCAGCATTCAAAAGTGACCAAAACATCAGCCAGGAAGCATAGGAACTGAGAAGTGGTCACCACCTGCAGAACCACTCCTTTATTGGGGGCGTCTTGCTAATTACCTATAGTTGTCTATTCCATTTGCACAACAGCATGTGAAATCTATTGTCAATCAGTGTTGCTTCCTAAGTGGCCAGTTTGATTTCACAGAAGTGTGACTTGGAGTTACATTGTGTTGTTTAAGTGTTCCCTTTATTTTTTTTGAGCAGTGTATATATACATCCAGTGTGATTTCAGATTTGTCAAATTGACAAATTAGTCTTTTGTTGATTCCATATAACATTCCAACCTCATTTAGCATGATCTATTAAATTATGACATAACTCTACTAGTTGTATTCATTTGCGTCACTGTCAATGACATACTTTTATTTTGAAGGCTAACTGCAAAGTCTACTATTTTTGGCTAATCCTTATCGTGGCTAGCTTCACATAGATTGGTTGACCACCATTATTCAAATAAGAACTCTTATAAATTAGGGTTATTTTAGATGACACCTAGCTATATAGTTAGCTAGCTAACGATAGCTACTGAAATAGATTGTTTGCATCCATGAGCTAGCTAGCTTTCTTAATGACCAGAACTGTAGGTGCGCGAGACAACTTTACCAGCATCATAGCATACTGTGTGACATACAAAATACGAGTGATAGTGTAATAACTGTGTAAAACATGTATGAACGCGTTCATTTATTATGTGACGTGCAGTCATATTCAGGACCTGATTAGTGAACATGCTTATTTGACGTGTATCTTTGACACGCAAAGACCCAAACGGCGTTCCATAGAAATCCTGGTTGAGAATGAAATGACTGAACAAACGAACAACGAAACAGCACAGCAAGTGAGTGAAAGAATTTTGATGAAAATGATTTTGATTAGGTTTTACTGGTAATGGGGACATATGTAAATGCCAACAAAATTACTTTTTGGTCAGTGTGGTGTGTAAGCTTTATTTAACTCGGCAAGTCAGTTAAACCCGGACGACGCTGGGCCAATTGTGCGCCCCCCTATGGGACTCCCAATCACAGCCGGATGTGATACAGCCTGGATTCGAACCAGGGACTGTAGTGACACCTCTTGCGCTGAGATGCAGTGCCTTAGGCCGCTGCGTCCATGTGTGATTTAAATATTTAACTGCACTAGAATGCTTAAAAGACCGCTAAAATGTTAAATAATCGATTTTCGGTATCGGGTTATTTGGCAAGGAAAATATCTGATATCGGTATTGGCCAAAATTATAATAATATCGGTGCATCGCTCGTATTTTTATTGATCTAATAAATCCAACTGTCCATCCATTTACCCACCATCTTGGATCCGGAGGAGAAGCAGGCGATCTGGGAGAAGAGTTGCGTCTTCAGGGTCTCATACTGGTCAGAAGGGATATCAGACCAGTAGCGGGATATCTTAGTGTGGAGGGCACTAGCCCCAAAGTACTGGATTTCAGGAACCTAGGAAGAGAGAGAGTGGGTTATGTGTAGGTGTGTGTATTTGCATGTGTGCGAGTGCATGTGGGCATTTCATACCTTGTCAGGGCTGAGCAGAGCCCAGCAGAACTGCCAGGCCTGAGGGGAGACCTGAGCCTGCATCAACCACTTCTGGGCCAGGTTCTTATTCTCAATGTTAGGGTCATAGTACAACTGGTGGAGCCCCTATAGATAGCGAGAGAGAGATAGAGATGGGAGGGAGAGTCAGTATAATTCATGCAATGCAATTATATGTCATTTAGAACAGGAACGTTGTTTTGAGACTCTTGTATGACTGACTGCTGTTAAAAGAACACCATCAATAGAGACAGTCAGTATCAAGAGGCTCTACAGTGCTGGTATGTAGATCAACCCTAGCGCCTTGACCAAGAGCTTGTGTGGTGGGTGGCTGGTTGACACATTGTCTAATGGAAAGACATGTCTGTGCAGGGTGCCTTTGTTTCCTTTTGAAATCACCTCCGAGAGTGGAAACACACACAGTATGAATAGGTTCAGGTTGTGTGTGTCATATGGTAGAGATCACAGCCTGAATCATATTCCAGGAAGGCCATAAAGATCATCAAGGACAACAACCACCCGAGCCACTGCCTGTTCACCCCGCTATCATCCAGAAGGCGAGGTCAGTACAGGTGCATCAAAGCTGGGACCGAGAGACTGAAAAACAGCTTCTATCTCAAGGCCATCAGACTGTTAAACAGCCACCACTAACATTGAGTTGCTGCTGCCAACACACTGACTCAACTCCAGCCACTTTAATAATGGGAATTGATGGGAAATGCAAAATATATCACTAGCCACTTTAAACAATGCTACCTAATATAATGTTTACATACCCTACATTATTCATCTCATATGTATACGTATATACTGTACTCTATATCATCTACAGCATCCTTATGTAATACATGTATCTAGCCACTTTAACTATGCCACTTTGTTTACATACTCATCTCATATGTATATACTGCACTCAATACCATCTACTGTATCTTGCCTATGTCGCTCTGTACCATCACTCATTCATATATCTTTATGTACATATTCTTTATCCCCTTACACTTGTGTGTATAAGACCATAGTTTTGGAATTGTTAGTTAGATTACTTGTTGGTTATTACTGCATTTCGCTACACTTGCATTAACATCTGCTATTTTCATTATTAAAACATGCAATGAACTACACGGAGGGAAAAGTACAGAAATCTTAACAGGTATGCACAAAAAAAAACAAGAAAGAGAGGGCTCAACATAACATTTAAACTACTCAATCAGTGTGAGGAGTGAAGTCTCTGATTGGCATTGTCTCGAGCAATGAAGTCAGGTATAGTTTCTGACATCGCTATGCGCAGGATTGCTGAGGGGTGAGAGTCAGTAAGAGATTATCTGTGTCTTGACTTGTTATATTTCATCACTGAAAATGTCTGTTCACATACATAGATTGACCCAAACAGTACAAAAACATCTTCTGAGCATGACTCCTAATCTTTGGAAAGTTTTGTTCATCGAGAGATGCATAGAACCTCAGTGACATTGTTTTGAATAGTTCTCAAATCACTGCATCAGACTGAAGATCGATAAGCTCAAGTTGCAGGTCAGTGGGAGCGTTATCCACATTGAAGGTGAAAGTGTCATTTCCCATCACTTTAAAATACTCAAACCGACGAGAAAACTCACCGTTCAAAGCATGCAGCAGTGATGTATACTTCTCCCATTGGTCATCTGATAGGGAACAGACTAGTAGTGTCGGAAGGTGGGGGAGATTGTTGGCTTCTACTTGGCAAGTCATGGAGTAATTTTCCCTTGAAGGCTTTGACAAGGCTGTACATCTGATGTGCAAAAAGGCCCTTCCCTTGCAGTTGGTAATTCAGTTCAATCATGAGGGCCATGATGTCCACGGTGAAGGCAAAATCAGACAACCATTCTTTAGGTTGCAGTTGAGGGAAATCCACATATTTTCCTTTGATTTGCAAAAACTCAGCCATCTCCGATTTCAGGTCTCACGCCCTTTTAAGCACCTTCCCCAAACTCAGCCATCTCACGTTTGTGTGGTAGGGGAGAGCTGCATGATCTGAATGTCTCTTCTAACAGTGAGACAAACTGCCGGTGGTTAAAAGATTTTGCTCTTATGAAGAAGTTTACCACTTTAGTGACTGTATCCACAACATGGCTCATTTTCAGAACACTTCCTGATGAATAATGCAATGCAGAAAAATTATTTTGTGGTATCCAATTACTAGTTAGAGTCGTCTCATCGCTGCAACTCCCGTATGGCCTCGGGAGAGGCTAAGGTTGAGAGCTGTGCGTCCTCCGAAACACAACCCAACCAAGCCGCATTGCTTCTTGACACAATGCCCGCTTAACCCGGAAGCCAGCCACAACAATGTGTCGGAGGAAACACCATACACCTGGCGATACATCTTGCTGGAACACCCTACAAATCAGTCTAGTTTCCTTTTCTTGTAAATATTTGAGAAATTGCGCAATTTCTAGCTAGCTACCATTTGTCACTGACGTGTGTGTGTGTGTGTGTGTCAGCCTGTCAGTCACGGCCTGTCCTCTTGCAGTTGCTATTTATAAATGCCTTCAAAATAAATCTTCCACAAGCGGTGGGAGTTAAATTATTACACAAAGGCGAGTATTCATTGGGCTTTTCATTTGAATAACAAATACATTTTTCATAACTTTACTATGGCAAATTCTATGTGATCTGAGCTGAGCCTGATTCCGCGGGCCATATTGAATTAGGTCACGGGCCACATACGGCTCCCAGGCCAGCCTTTGCCCAGGCCTGCGTTAGAGGGACAAAAGAGCGCTGAGCACCAGGCCATGAGAGACCTGATGGTTGCTCGATAGTTGGGTACTACTGACTCATGTCCAGACTACATAAAAGGAGATTACCATGACTCAACTGTCACATGGACTTTTACTGCTGTCATGACTCATGACTGCTGTTTTGGCATTAATGTGGTCACCGCAATAGCCCTAGATGTGATTCCATTGTGGGATCAGAGACTGTAGCATCTGCAAGGTCCTCTAGAAGTGTCAGTCCTGTCCCATTTTCCACAGGCAGGGGATCCTTCCCTGGTAAGAGGCCCTGGTGAAGCACTGGCCAGTCAGTCAAAGAGTGCTGACAGGGCGGTGATACTCCCCATATCGGGATGACATCCAGCCTGAGGTGTAGAAAAGGAGAAGATAGGTGGTCCTAGTAGTTTGCCTTGCATTGGGTACTCCCTCTGGGGAGCAGTATGCAAATATTGCGCAGGTGTAACCGGCCACATAGTAAATCTGCTCCTAACTCTGGTACTGTGAGGGTACCAGATAGCTGACAGGATACTAACTGAACATCATTATTGATTAGATCCATGTCCTCTTATAGCATAACTGTTCATATTAATATTCATGATGTGAAATGTAGATTAAATCACAAGCAGAGGAAGTACGAGATTTGATGAATGAAGCGGGGACAGTGTGTGTGTGTGCACGCGCATGTGTGTGTAGGGTCGTTTGTAGGGGTGTGGGTGGTTGTTGACTGTCTGCGCAGAGATATAAAAAACAAATACTAATCCCATGTTACCAATTTAGACAGAAAACAACGACAGTTCACACTCTCGTCAGCAACAATAAAACAACCTGTCATCACACACACACACACACACACACACACACACACTGAATGATCATCATGTGGTTGCCATCGAGAAGATTGATGACATCAGATATGAGATAACGTACTAGCCCCGGGCACTAAAATAAGAAACAATCGATAAGGAAAAGAGAACTGACGCCATGCCTTATTCTGTCAACTGGAAGTGCTCTACCTCTCATATCAGTCATGTCTGAAATAGCCTCGAGTCTCTCCAGTGTTTCCCACAAGTACATAGAGCAGCCAACCAAATAGAAAAAGCAGTAGTGGAAAAAGTACCCAATTTTCATACTTGAGTAAAAGTAAAGATTTGACCTAAGTCATTTATGTTAAGTCACCTACTAAAATCCTACTTGAGTGAAAGCCTAAAAGTATATGGTTTTAAATGTTAAGTATCAAAAGTATTTAAAATGTCTTATATACAGTGCCTTGCGAAAGTATTCGGCCCCCTTGAACTTTGCGACCTTTTGCCACATTTCAGGCTTCAAACATAAAGATATAAAACTGTATTTTTTTGTAAAGAATCAACAACAAGTGGGACACAATCATGAAGTGGAACGACATTTATTGGATATTTCAAACTTTTTTAACAAATCAAAAACTGAAAAATTGGGCGTGCAAAATTATTCAGCCCCCTTAAGTTAATATTTTGTAGCGCCACCTTTTGCTGCGATTACAGCTGTAAGTCGCTTGGGGTATGTCTATCAGTTTTGCACATCGAGAGACTGAATTTTTTTCCCATCCCTCCTTGCAAAACAGCTCGAGCTCAGTGAGGTTGGATGGAGAGCATTTGTGAACAGCTGTTTTCAGTTCTTTCCACAGATTCTCGATTGGATTCAGGTCTGGACTTTGACTTGGCCATTCTAACACCTGGATATTTTTATTTTTTAACCATTCCATTGTAGATTTTGCTTTATGTTTTGGATCATTGTCTTGGAAGACAAATCTCCGTCCCAGTTTCAGGTCTTTTGCAGACTCCATCAGGTTTTCTTCCAGAATGGTCCTGTATTTGGCTCCATCCATCTTCCCATCAATTTTAACCATCTTCCCTGTCCCTGCTGAAGAAAAGCAGGCCCAAACCATGATGCTGCCACCACCATGTTTGACAGTGGGGATGGTGTGTTCAGGGTGATGAGCTGTGTTGCTTTTACGCCAAACATAACGTTTTGCATTGTTGCCAAAAAGTTCAATTTTGGTTTCATCTGACCAGAGCACCTTCTTCCACATGTTTGGTGTGTCTCCCAGGTGGCTTGTGGCAAACTTTAAACAACACTTTTTATGGATATCTTCTTGCCACTCTTCCATAAAGGCCAGATTTGTGCAATATACGACTGATTGTTGTCCTATGGACAGAGTCTCCCACCTCAGCTGTAGATCTCTGCAGTTCATCCAGAGTGATCATGGGCCTCTTGGCTGCATCTCTGATCAGTCTTCTCCTTGTATGAGCTGAAAGTTTAGAGGGACGGCCAGGTCTTGATAGATTTGCAGTGGTCTGATACTCCTTCCATTTCAATATTATCGCTTGCACAGTGCTCTTGGGGATGTTTAAAGCTTGGGAAATCTTTTTGTATCCAAATCAGTCTTTAAACTTCTTCACAACAGTATCTCGGACCTGCCTGGTGTGTTCCTTGTTCTTCATGATGCTCTCTGCGCTTTTAACGGACCTCTGAGACTATCACAGTGCAGGTGCATTTATACGGAGACTTGATTACACACAGGTGGATTGGATTTATCATCATTAGTCATTTAGGTCAACATTGGATCATTCAGAGATCCTCACTGAACTTCTGGAGAGAGTTTGCTGCACTGAAAGTAAAGGGGCTGAATCATTTTGCACGCCCAATTTTTCAGTTTTTGATTTGTTAAAAAAAGGTTGAAATATCCAATAAATGTCGTTCCACTTCATGATTGTGTCCCACTTGTTGATTCTTCACAAAAAAATACAGTTTTATATCTTTATGTTTGAAGCCTGAAATGTGGCAAAAGGTGGCAAAATGTTCAAGGGGGCCAAATACTTTCGCAAGGCACTGTATATTAAGCAAACCAGACCATTTTTGTTTGTTTTTTAAATGTATTCATTTTTGTTTGTTTTTTAAATGTATTTATTTACGGATAGCCAGGGGCACAGTTCAACACTCAGACATTTACAAATGTTTAGTGAGTCTGCCAGATCAGAGGCAGTAGGGATGACAAGGGATGTTCTCTTGATAATTGTGTGAATTAGACCATTTTCCTGTCCTAATTAGCATTCAAAAAGTAACGAGTACTTTTGGGTGTTAGGGAAAATGTAAGGAGGAAAAAGTGCATTATGGTCTTTAGAAATGGAGTGGAGTAAAAGTAGTCAAAAATATAAAAAGTACAGGTACCCCAAAAAACAAACCAAGTAGTACTTTCAAGTATTTTTCTTTACACCACTGAGAAAAAATATCCAGATCCCAAGGATTCAACATTGTTTTGCTGAAGAACTCAATTTTGGGGGGGGTCAATACAGTTACATATAGGGTTGTCAAGATACCAACATTTTACTAACGATACGATACCAGGCCAGGTATTGCGATACCACGGGGGAGTGGCCTAGCATCCTGTTTGCCCCTTCCCCCTCGACACTTTTTCACATTTTCTAAAACGCATGTTCTACACAAAAAAACTGTCACTGATTTTCACATTTCGACTCAACACATTGAATTTACCTTCACACTGTTCACTATAATAGAATAATACATAGTATGGCATATTTGCTCATATTTGCAAAGGCCTACCTGTGATTTGGAACGAATAGGAGGAATGGGGAAAACAGTATAAAACCTTTACTCTTCAGTTCTAACACACACAAACACCACTCTCCCACGGTCTCCCTCTATCACAAACACACACACTTGCTCAACGTTTAAAACATGAGGCAGCAAACAGAACGTAAGAAGAACCAGAAAGAGATAGATTTTTGATATAGTTTAGGCTTACATTAGGCCTATATGAATCCTACCTTTAAAATAATATCAGCAGGCACATTTCCTTTCTTCCAGTGCCAATCAAATTTCCCTAGTCCTACTGTCAAGTTACTAGATTGTTAGCTAGATAGGTAACATGACTGAACAACCTAGTTTGTTATCAAACCATAATTATCGGCCGGGGATTCGTTTAAAAACGGCCAGCGACATGGTTTGTGAAATTATATCAAATCCACAGGAAGAAAAAAGGTAGCTTGTATAGTTCTGATTTTTTTTTAACCATTTGAGGTAGAGACGTTTTCTGTAAAGGTGCATCCCTGCCTGTCGTGAAGCTGTCTTTCCTCTCGGGAAATGCTGCGTGACAGTTAACTTTCAAAGCCTACTGGCCTGTGCACTTATGCCAGGGATGAAATTATATTAAGGCTGACCTCATTTAGTAGACTTGTTTGGTCAATAGGCTGTTGGTTGACCGAGATTTATTTAGTTGAGCAGCAGCAAAACACAATAATAATAATTAAGGTGTACAAGACAACTGTCTAAAACTTGTCTGTCAGAATGGACTAATCCATTGTGGAGGCTGTGGGGGTGGCACAGTCCATCCATCTAAGACATGAAATTGTATATAGTTATATTATGTAGGAACAATAGTGCAACACCAATAAAAACAATATTATATAACAGATACTCTTTCTCGCTTGTTGGATAGCGGTCGCTGTCCTGAAACACATCAGTGCGCTGTTGAATTGATGCCTTTTCCTAGACCATGTGCATAATAGCAACGTTAACCAGCATATTGGTGTTGAGAACAAATCGACGGAGGCAGCAGCAGATTTAGAAAATGAAAACAGCCCTTGCCTTAATTGTCTAAGAAAAATGAGGAGAGAGGAAACCAACTTAATTAGGTCTATAATCAATAGCTTAACTGTTAAATGTACATGGCTTTATAAACCCTCAAATACATCTACAGAAATTAGAAAGCTCCTGTTGCCCGTTTGACTGTTTAATAAACCTACTGATTCCATGAGCGTCAAGCCTCACGCAACCACATGTCGGAGAAAACATTTCACAAACTCGGCAGTTGTAATAAAGGCTTTACACTTCATTTGGTATTATTTAGAGATTATTTACAGTTTTCCAAACAATAACCCTTCTTTTTCTAGCTCTCTCTATTGTTATTATTATTACTATTATTATGATCCTCATTATTATAATAAGTAATGTCATTATCATTTGTAGGCATACTATAGCAGCCTTGTATAACCACCATCAACCTGTAGGCCTAGGAGTGCATGCTATTTAGTTTTAATACCATAACTTATTTAGGCCTATACTTCAATACCTACAATGCAATCGGAAAGTATTCAGAACACCTCACTTCCTACATATGTAGTTACGTTACAGCCTTATTTCTAAAATGGATTAAATGCAATTATTTCCTCAATCTACACACAATACCCCATAATGACAAAGCAAAAACAGGTTAAGACATTTTAGCAAATGTATTAAAAATAACAGAATTACCTTGTTTACATACATTTTCAGACCCCTTGCTATGAGACTCAAAATTGAGCTCATGTGCATCCTGTTTCCATTAATCATCCTTGAGATGTTCCTACACCGTGATAGGAGTCCACCTGTGGTAAAGTCAATTGATTGGACATGATTTGGAAAGGCACACACCTGTCTGTATAAGGTCCCACAGTTGACAGAGCATGTCAGAGCAAAAGCCAAGCCATGAGGTCGAAGGAATTCTCTGTAGAGCTCCGAGACAGGATTGTGTCGAGGCATAGGTCTGGGGAAGGCTACCAAAAAATGTATGCAGCATTGAAGGTCCCCAAGAACACAGTGGACTCCATCATTCTTAAATGGAAGAACTTTGGAACCACCAAGACTCTTCCTAGAGCTGGCCGCCCAGTCAAACAGAGCAATTCGGGGGAGAAGGGCCTTGGTCAGAGAGGTGACCAAGAACCCGATGGTCACTCTGACAGAGCTCCTCTGTGGAGATGGTTGTGATTCTGAAAGGTCCTCCGATCTCTGCAGAACTCCACCAATCAGACCTTTATGGTAGAGTGGCCAGACAGATGCCACTCATCAGTAAAAACGGCACATAACAGCCCACTTGGAGTTTGCCAAAAAAGCACCTAAAGGACTCACAGACCATGAGAAGCAAGATTCTCTGGTCTGATTAAACCAAAATGTAACTCTTTGGCCTTAATGCCAAGCATCACGTCTAGAGGAAACCAGGCACCGCTCATTACCTGACCAATACCATCCCTACGGTGAAGCATGGTGGTGGCAGCATCATGCTGTGGGGATGTTTTTCAGCGGCAGGGACTGGGAGACTAGTCAGGAAGGATGAACGGAACAAAGTACAGAGAGATCCTTGATGAAAACCTGCTTCAGAGCGCTCAGGACCTGACTGGGGGGGCGAAGATTCACAACACAGGAGTGGCTTCTGGTCAAGTCTCTGAATGTCCTTGAGTGACCCAGCCAGAACTGAAAATTCACAAGCATCATGGTCTCTCCCTCCACCACGTAAAGAAATTAGATTGCAACCAACCACATTCCACCACCCTCCTCGCCTGTCGCCGGCTGGAGTGCTTTTATATATAAAAATATATATATATGCCCAGATGTACAGGAGGACAAAGGGATGTGCTAGGAACATACAGTTAGGAAAAAGGCTATTGTACTGCTGGTACCAAGATAGAGCCAGGGACCAACCTCTCCATGACACGGACGCTGCTTAACCACTTATGGGTAGCACAATTTAGCTTTAGGACACTAAAGAGATGTTTGCATGTGCGTTGAACTCGGCTAATAGTTACGTACTGGGGGACAAGGTATATACCTGAACAGCTCTCCCTCCGGACAACGACTTCGCTTTCACCTTTCTATTTATCCCTATTCAGAGCAGATAAAGGAAAGGAGACAATGAGAGGATGGTGAGGAGACGAGGAGACCAATAGAGGAAGCTACAACACAATTATTGACACTAGCTTTAAAATAGTGTGAAACAGACAAAACTAATGATAAGGGGCCACCAGCATCTATTTAAAAACACCTTTATTCCTCTCCCTCCCTCACTTCCCATCCTCCCTGCTTTACCGTCAGTGTCAGACACTATAACCCCCCTATCCTCCAGCTCATCACGTCATCTCTGCTTCTATGCAGCAACAGCTTTTTTTCTCTGTCTCACCCAACCCCATCTCCCCTCCAACATCCCCCCTCTCCTCTGGTGCTGGTCACTGGCTAAGCTTGGGCGGTATTCAGAATGTCATACCTTCATACTGACCTTGAAACATTCGGTAATACCGGCATAGAACATAAGGAGTGCTATTTTCCATCCCCACTGAGGATCTGAGATCCAAAGGTTAGCAATTCTAACAAATAAAAGTTAGGTCTGTCACTGAAACTACAGTATTTGCAGGACAGACATCCCAACTCATAGTTACAAGTAACTCAAAATGCTGCTCACAGTTTCCTGCACAGACAACAATTACACAGCAAGGCTCTTGATCCAGAAGGGGATTCTCTCCTGTTACCAAGCAAAGCTTGATTTTGCAAGAATCTAAGCACTTAGCTAGATTAGGGCTGAGCGATATGGACTACATATCAAGGAATAAAAATAAGTTCTACATTTGCTTTATGAGTAGTGCGTGACCCTAGGGTGGCAAGACATACATTGTAAGTGATTTCAATGGGTCTTTCTCCATTCTGATTGAAGTTGAATTAAAACAGCATTAAAAAAAAGTCTAAAAATTCCAGCAATTTCTGCACTCATTTGAGATCATTTCCACATAGGACTGCACGATATAGGACACCAATCTAGTCATTTCTTTTAACCCAATGTGACCGACCGGCTCAAAATCGGTCTTATGTAGCAAAATTAGAAGTTTTATTTTATATTTTTTTACATTGGATAAAAGAGGCTCAGAGACACAAAATTGAATATTATACACTACTACAGTTGAGGAACAATGGGAAAGTAATTTTGCTTAGAATGTTGATAAACTTGTAAACTCACTTTTGAGAAAATGGCCTATGAAAGTTTTGGTACTAATATTGGAGAGACCTTTGTCTCCACCCATTTAGCATAGTTCACAACCTCTTAAGCCACAGCCATGCCATCTCTTTAAAGGTTGACCCGAAATGTACTAACAGCAGTCAAGCACCCAAGCTAACTTGCTAGCTACTTCCAGACTAGAGGTCGACCGATTAATCGGAATGGCCCATTAATTAGGGCCGATTTCAAGTTTTCATAACAATCGGAAATCGGAATTTTGGGGCACCAATTTGCAATTAAAAAAAAAAAATGTTATACCTTTATTTAACTAGGCAAGTCAGATAAGAACACATTCTTATTTTCAATGACGGCCTAGGGACGATGGGTTAACTGCCTTGTTCAGGGGCAAAACGGCAGATTTTCATCTGGTCTGCTCAGGGGATCCAATCTTGCAACCATACAGTTAACTAGTCCAACGTTCTAACCTTTGCACTCCACGAGGAGCCTGCCTGTTACGCAAATGCAGTAGAAGCCAAGGTAAATTGCTAGCTAGCATTAAACGTATCTTATAAAAAAAAATCAATCATAATCACTAGTTATAACTACTAATCCAGTTTAGCCGGCAATATTAACCAGGTGAAATTGTGTCATTTCTCTTGCGTTCATTGCACGCAGAGTCAGGGTATATGCAACAGTTTGGGCTGCCTGGCTCAATGCGAACTAATTTGCCAGAATTTTACGTAATTATGACATAACATTGAAGGTTGTGCAATGTAACAAGAATATTTAGACTTGGGGATGCCACCCGTTAGATAAAATACCGAACGGTTCCGTACTCCATTGAAATAATAAACGTCTTGTTTTCGAAATTATAGTTTCCGGATTCGACCATATTAATGACCAAAGGCTTCGTATTTCTGTGTGTTATTATGTTACAATTAAGTCTGATTTGATAGAGCAGTCTGACTGAGCAGCAGCAGGTCCATAATCATTCATTCAAACAGCACTTTCGTGCATTTTGCCAGCAGCTCTTCGCAAGCACAGCGCTGTTTATGACTTCAAGCCTATCAGCCTAATGGCTGGTGTAACCAATGTGAAATGGCTAGCTAGTTAGCTGGGTGTGCGCTAATATCGTTTCAAACGTCACTCACTTTTAGATTTGGAGTAGTTATTCCCCTTGCGATGCAAGGGCCGCGGCTTTTGTGGAGCGATGGGTAACGATGCTTCGAGTGTGACTGTTGTCTATGTGTTTCTGGTTCGAGCCCAGGTAGGGGCAAGGATGGGGACGGAAGCTATACTGTTACACTGGCAATACTATAGTGCCTATAAGAATATCCAATAGTCAAAGGTATATGAAATACAAATGGTATAGAGAGGAATAGTCCTATAAATACTATATTAACTACAACCTAAAACCTCTTACCTTGGAATATTGAAGTCTCATGTTAAAAGGAACCACCAGCTTTCATATGTTCTCATGTTCGGAGCAAGAAACTTAAACGTTAGCTTTCTTACATGGCACATACTGCACTTTTCCTTTCTTCTCCAACACTTCGTTTTTGCATTATTTAAACCAAATTGAACATGTTTCATTATTTATTTTATTGATGTATTATTTTAGGTTAAAATAAGCGTTCATTCAGCATTATTGTAATTGTCATTATTACAAATAAAAAAATAAAAAATTGTTTTAACGGCCGATTAATCGGTATCGGCTTTTTTGGTCCTGCAATAATTGGTATCAGCGTTGAAAAATCATAATCAGTCAACCTCTATTCCAGACATCTAAGTGAGAGAGAACAGCTCACTGATTACTACTCGTCCTAGCAGAGCTGGTTAGGCTGTTATGTTATCCAGAGTGTTGGTGATTGCAACTGTGCTGTCAGATTGTCTGTTCGTAAATTCAGAGCGTTTTGCATTCAGAGCGCACAGCGGACGCCCTGGCCGACCAGCCATATTCAACAGGTGTTGAGAGTTCATAAATTCATCATTTATTCTGAGCTCTCTGGCACACTCAAATGAGAGTGCTCTGAAATCGGAGGAGACGGCCAGACAAATTTCCGAATGCACCCGAAATGGTTCTATAGTAGACTCTTTTGTTAAGACATGTAGCTAGCTAGATAAACAATGAACCATAATCACAACGTTACTACCCTGCATAAATCTGCAGGTAGCTAACCAACTAGGTTCAATGTTATCTAACTAACATTAAGCTATAGTTAGCCAAGTAAATGGTTCTTTGTCAACAATAGAAACATGTCATATCTGATAATGTAGCTAGCCTGACTATCTTACCCAAAACATCATTCATGGTTGCCCATAGTTTGAAGATGTAATCCTGAAGCTATCATACTCGAATTCCACTGATGAGTTCAAAACTCAGTCCTCCAGAAAGTGGAGAGCATCACTTATGCAGTTTTAATACACAGTATCTTTAAAAAAGCTACGTTAGACAGGATTACCTAGACATACTGACCAGCTCAAATAGACAGAAGCATGCTATATGGCAACCGTGGCTAGCGGGAAGGTTGCTGTATTTTTCTGTGGCTAACCTAACTAGGCTCGTAATTTAACAATTGTATTCGTATTTACAGATGGCATACAAGTTTGTTATTAAAGGCACGTGAAAGTTCAAATTTTCGAGAAAGCATTTCTCCCCAAAAAACACGCTTTGATAAAAACATTTTTTACATTCAAACGGCTATCCTGTGAGATCGTGACCTGCGACATACGCCTAGTTTCCTGAAATGGGGCACCGTTGTTATAATTTCGATTTGACTTCCGATTTAGCTCAAAACACATGGAATAATAGAAATAGAATGATTATTCTAATTCATAGTTCGAATATAATAGTGGGCACTTTGAATACAGTGTTGTTTGACATGACAATGGATGAAAATGCCAGGGAGGAGTTATTGTAACAGGGTTGGAACCAAAGTGTTGTTTCCTGTGGGACACTATAATCTTTGGCTACATTAAATGTTCTCTCTTAGCTACTTCATGTAGCTAACATATTCACAATTAGCATATTCCTCTTTGATTTAGAAGATACTGTTGCACACACATGCAGATTTAGCGCTACACCATCACTGGTATAAGCTGCCTGTATAGCTAATTAGCTAGCCAGCGATAACAAGATTTAGGACCAACTTGTAAAGAAAAGACTAGCGTTTTGCAGATGTAAGAAACAAACTAACAGTGGAATTACAGAACGCTAGTGGATTTATATTAAGAAGCAAAGTGAAGACAGGATCATTGTCATCAACATTGTTGCATGTGCTGTATTGACCATGCAGACGGAACGCAAGTGTCTCGTGGTCGGGGAACAACAAATGCGCTCCTTAAGAGACAGGGGCGGGGCTAGGTCTGTGTGGAAAGCGGCATGAGAGAGAGAGCGCGCGATGACTCAAGTAGCAAAGTAAACTATAAAAATGGATGTTAGACACAGTGTATTACATTTAACTAACCAAACATTAAAATACTGTTAAAGAAGGTAAAGTAAAAACCCAATCTGGTCAGTGCATCAATACCGGTATATCAGAAAATACGGTATACCCCCCAGCCCTAAGCTAGATAGCTAACTAGCTACTAAATAAGCAAACCAAATGCACAACAGCAGAGCATTTAGCCGAGTGGCACAGCGGTATAATGCACAGCATTTCAGTGCAAGAAGCGTCACTGCAGTCCCTGGTTTGAAACCAGGCTGCATCACATCTGGCTGTGATTGAGAGTCCCATAGGGCGGCACACAATTGGCCCAGCGTCGCCTGGGTTTGGCCGGAGTAGGCCATCATTATAAATAAGAATGTTTTCAACTGACTTGCCTAGTTAAATAAAGGTTAAATAAAAATAACACACTTCAGACCGTTAATGTAATAGTTTTAAGATATCTAGCTGGCAAACATGTAGCTGTGAATTCCATACTGTAACTAGATCACATGGTATGTGCTGCACAACAGTGAGTGACTCAAGTCTCCGGTCTCTGTTGTAGTTTTAAACAAACACCACGTGACCGGAGTACCGGTAAACTTCATTATGAAAAAGTGTGTGACAGGTAAGATGAAGAACAATCTTTTCATCTAACATATAGCACAAGTTGACAGGTATTTACTTAAAAAGTAGTTATAAATATTACATTTTTTGTTTAAATACCCCGATACAGTATAAGCCTATCCCTGGCCACCCAGCAACATGGAGATTCATTACAGAAACCTGTCAGACTCAGACACACACGTTAGCTCAGAATTCTGCATTTCTCACGCAGAAAAAAAAAAGATAAGAGCGCATTACAAATATCTTACTTCTTTTTGTAAACGCAGATCTAAGATGCCTCTGTCATTTCTGCTCGGCATGGGAATAATTTTGTGCTTCAGTTGCACTTCTTCACTCTGATTCACGAACGGGCATTTTATCAGCAGACAGCGCTCTGACTGTGTAGCTACATTTCTCCTGTACTTTTCTCTTCTCTGGTAACAAGATTAACTTCCAGCAAAAAATTGGGAAAATGCTACATTCTTTCTATGATAAACATTTGAAATATGACGGCCATATATCACTTTTGCAAAAACTCCCTTGCCTTTTCATTATAAGCTCATTTACTTGTGTGGCTGCTAGCCAAATAGTGTTTGGGTTTTCCCCTCATCAATCTACACACAATGCCGCATAAGGAAAAAGCAAAAACAAGTTTTTAGAAATGAAAAATGAAATGAAGAATCATATTTACATAAGTATCAAGACCCTTTACTCAGTACTTCGAGATAAATCCAAATAGTTCAATATTGGTTTCATCAGACCTGAGAATCTTGTTACTCATAGTCAGAGTCCTTTAGGTGCCTTTTGGAAAACTCCAAGCGGGATGTCATGTGTCTTTTACTGAGGAATGGCTTCCGTCTGGCCATTCTACCATAAAGGTCTGATTGGTGGAGCGCTGCAGAGATGGGAGAACCTTCCAGAAGGACAACCATCTCCACAGAGGAACTCTATCAACAACTTCTACAACATCCGCAGAGTACGACCCTGCCTCACACAGGAAGCGGCGCAGGTCCTAATCCAGGCACTTGTCATCTCCCGTCTGGATTACTGCAACTCGCTGTTGGCTGGGCTCCCTGCCTGTGCCATTAAACCCCTACAACTCATCCAGAACGCCGCAGCCCGTCTGGTGTTCAACCTTCCCAAGTTCTCTCACGTCACCCCGCTCCTCCGCTCTCTCCACTGGCTTCCAGTTGAAGCTTGCATCCGCTACAAGACCATGGTGCTTGCCTACGGAGCTGTGAGGGGAACGGCACCTCAGTACCTCCAGGCTCTGATCAGGCCCTACACCCAAACAAGGGCACTGCGTTCATCCACCTCTGGCCTGCTCGCCTCCCTACCACTGAGGAAGTACAGTTCCCGCTCAGCCCAGTCAAAACTGTTCGCTGCTCTGGCTCCCCAATGGTGGAACACACTCCCTCACGACGCCAGGACAGCGGAGTCAATCACCACCTTCCGGAGACACCTGAAACCCCACCTCTTTAAGGAATACCTAGGATAGGATAAAGTAATCCTTCTCACCCCCCTAAAAGATTTAGATGCACTATTGTAAAGTGGCTGTTCCACTGGATGTCATAAGGTGAATGCACCAATTTGTAAGTCGCTCTGGATAAGAGCGTCTGCTAAATGACTTAAATGTAAATGTAAATGTATCAGAGTGACCATCAGGTTCTTGGTCACCTCCCTGACCAAGGCCCTTCTCCCACGATTGCTCAGTTTGGCTGGGCGCCCAGCTCTAGGAAGAGTCTTGGTGGTTCCAAACTTCTTCCATTTAAGAATGATGGAGGCCACTGTGTTCTTGGGGAACTTCAATGCTGCAGATATTTTTTGGTAGCCTTCCCCAGACCTGTCCATCGACCCAATCCTGTCTCGGAACTCTACAGACAATTCCTTCGACCTCATTGCTTGGTTTTTTGCTCTGACATGCACTGTCAATTACGGGACCTTATATAGACAGGCGTGTGCCTTTCAAAATCATGTCCAATTTATTGAATTTAACACAGGTGGATTCCAATCAAGTTGTAGAAACATCTCAAGAATGATCAATGGAAACAGGATGCACGTGAGCGGTGGCCCGTTCCTGTAGGTTCATGCTCTACAACATCCGCAGAATACGACCCTGCCTCACACAGGAAGCGGCGCAGGTCCTAATCCAGGCACTTGTCATCTCCCGTCTGGATTACTGCAACTCGCTGTTGGCTGGGCTCCCTGCCTGTGCCATTAAACCCCTACAACTCATCCAGAACGCCGCAGCCCGTCTGGTGTTCAACCTTCCCAAGTTCTCTCACGTCACCCCGCTCCTCCGCTCTCTCCACTGGCTTCCAGTTGAAGCTTGCATCCGCTACAAGACCATGGTGCTTGCCTACGGAGCTGTGAGGGGAACGGCACCTCAGTACCTCCAGGCTCTGATCAGGCCCTACACCCAAACAAGGGCACTGCGTTCATCCACCTCTGGCCTGCTCGCCTCCCTACCACTGAGGAAGTACAGTTCCCGCTCAGCCCAGTCAAAACTGTTCGCTGCTCTGGCTCCCCAATGGTGGAACACACTCCCTCACGACGCCAGGACAGCGGAGTCAATCACCACCTTCCGGAGACACCTGAAACCCCACCTCTTTAAGGAATACCTAGGATAGGATAAAGTAATCCTTCTCACCCCCCACCCCCTTAAAAGATTTAGATGCACTATTGTAAAGTGGCTGTTCCACTGGATGTCATAAGGTGAATGCACCAATTTGTAAGTCGCTCTGGATAAGAGCGTCTGCTAAATGACTTAAATGTAATGTAAATGTAAATGTGAGCTCAATTTCAAGTCTCATAGCAAAGGGTCTGAATACTTATGTAAATAAGGCATCTGTTTTTATTTTTAATACATTTGACAATTTCTAAAAACCTGTTTCACTTTGTCAGTATGGGGTATTGTGTGTACATTGATGAAGATTTAAAAAATATATATATATATTTAATCCATTTTAGAGTAAGGCTGTAATGTAACACAATGTGGGAAAAGTTGAGGGGTCTGAATACTTTCCGAATGCACTAACAGCATAAAACATGCATATTGTGCAAAAAGTGTATTTTTATGGTCTGCTTTTTGAAAATGCTGATTTCTCAACTCTAACGCCACCCTTGCGCACACATGCACACCTTAGAAGACAGATGGAGAAAGTTGGCTGGTGGCTATAATGACCTCCAGTATCAGAATAGTCTGCATATTTCTCTCTCCCCCTCCGCCCCCCTCTGACAACTCTTAGCCCAGCCGACTAGTTATTAGCTGAGACTTTCACTGCACAGCAGTTAGCCAGTAATGGACTGTAACACACACACATTTTATATTTCTCATTAGGACAGACACAGACAAGAGAGACACAGACAAGAGAGACACAGACGAGAGAGACACAGACGAGAGAGACACAGACGAGAGAGACACAGACGAGAGAGACACAGACGAGAGAGACACAGACGAGAGAGACACAGACGAGAGAGACACAGACGAGAGAGACACAGACGAGAGAGACACAGACGAGAGAGACACAGACGAGAGACACAGACGAGAGACACAGACGAGAGACACAGACAGTTGGCTGGTGGCATAATATTGTGTGAAAATCACAGCAGCAGGTCTGTCTACACTTAAAAGAACAAAAATAATCACACAAAAAAATAAGAACTGAGTGAAGGAAGGAAAATAATAGCACAATTCTGAGTACAACACATTTGTCATCCCTGGATTAATGGTACGTTATCCAAGCCATTATCTTTTGCCAGCCACTCTGTGTCCTAATCTACACAGGAAGCCTGTCCGACACTAGTGCAGCTGTAAGCAAGCGAGTCGGACCTGCCAGCTACTGTTAATCATGCCTATCAAAACCGGGTGCTCCCTGTGGCGGAATATACAGTCGGACCACACACACACACAAGCCTCTGTGCATTCATTAAAACAGCTTTTAGATTTTCAAAAATAGGCTACTGATGATGAATCCTACCACTTGTCAGTCAGTGACAGATGAAGAGGAATGGATAGTGTGTGTATCAGACGTTTGGAAGGTGTAACACTACATAGGCTACTAGAAATGACATTAGAGAAATTACATTTCATTGATTTAAAACATTGTGATGGTTTCCCATGTCTCATTCTCTGACAAAGACCACACTGAAACACCTCATGTCAGAAATAAAAGGCATTTCAAACACTATGAAGAGTGCCTTGCTTCTCCTTCTGATTCCCATTCTAGACTTCGAAACCAAAGACCACAGTTTCAGATCTACTGTTGTTTTGATATTCTGCAGTATATTCACAAAACACTCCACAACACCCTTCTCTTCTAGCCTACATTCGATCACAACAACCTTATTAAGACTCAAGAGTGGTTTGGATGATGTAGTGTCTCACACAGACGGGTTAGAGGAGGACAGAGGATGGATGTATTATCCTTACAGTCAACTACACAGAGAGACAACAATTAAGCCCTCCAGTCATATTGGTTTAGATTAGCCAGGGTAATAGCAAGTAAGGACAGAACGCAGACTTGCTAATTGTGCAATATTCAGCTGCAGGGACAAAAATACAACGCGTTTGTGGCACCACTGTTATTAAGTAGCTTTCTATCTAGTAGCTGTTAATTCACGTCATGATACACAATATGTTGTAGCTAGACTCGCCACCGTCATAGCTAACGTTACCCCATATAAATACATTAGAGACCCACATAGGCTACACACACATTTGATATTGTGATTATTAGTATGATTCTACATGCTTGATTGGAGAATGTGTCCATACACTAAGATTCTTACCTTCTCCACGTTTTCCACTGTGAAGTCGAGGGCGTCTGGCGTGGTTGCTATTCTCCCCGATGTCTCCATGTTAGCCCAACCGGCCGGTCTGTCAATAAATGAAAGACGTGCTTCTTTAGCTAGCTAGCTAGCTGTCTGTCTCTCAAGCTAGCTAGCTACAGAATGCGGTAATAATCAATTGTCCACGATTTGGATGGATGGCTATTCTGTGTTAGCTTCCGTAGCGAAACACTGTTAGCAAGCTGACTGACCGGCCTCAGTGAGCCCCGATTCTTCTGTATGTCTGGGGGTCACAATGTATGGCTTGATGACATTAGCTAGTTAGCATCTCGATACCCTATTGGAAATGTGTAAAAACAACCTAGCTAGCTAAACCTGTCCTTAGCTGACGATATAAGTCATTAACATCCAAACATGCGATAGCATAAGAAATTGGTGGTAGCTATTTGTTGCTAGATATCCAGTATATAGTCGCGGTGTCTTTGCTACGACGCTGGTATAAATGATCTTCTTCTTCTATAGTTATGGCGGTCCGCAAAAAAATGTGAAAGGTGTATGCTGCCACCTACTGTGCAATCCATATTCCGTGGTGATGGTTTAAAAAATCTTTGGTCATACAAAATTGAGAAAAATGAATAGCCCTCATTAAAAAAAAAACACTACCGCCATTCCACTATTTAATCCTACACCAGGCCAACGGCCTGGGAGGACAGAACACTGCCACTCAACACTCTTTGGAACTCTTCTACAGTAAAACTTCAAAATCCCAAGTATCTCTCTCCCACTGCCACCACAACCTCTATTTTCTGTGACTTATGTCCCATTTCAGTAGTACAGTTCACAACTATAGCTATGAATGCGAAGCAACCCACCATACTGAATCACATTATTATTCCTATCACTCTCCATTGGCCTCTGCCTACTCACAGGGATCCTCTCGGGATCCCTCACCCTGTACCGATCTCCCTCTACTACGCTCTTCACTGCCTCAGCATACAATACATTCTGTACTACTCTGATCCTGGCAACCTCAACCTGCCTTTCTCTCACCGGACACCTCTGATCTCCAGCACCATGGGCACTTCCACAGCTAACACACCAGTTGCTGTGCTTGGGTAAAATCACTGGGGAAGCCAAGCCAGGGGGGAACGGCCATATTACAACCTATGTGTTGTGATAATTGCATTGTTTGCTCTTTAACCTGTTAGTTCATATGCCTTGCCACCGTGATATATAGGCCTAAAGGCCGAGACAATAAGAAGAAACAGTGGCAGCATAAATTCAACCACACCTTTGTTTCATCACAAAACCGGAGAGCAACATTGGTCCAGTGGAGTCCACAAAGCATATTGCATGTAACAAACAGTTACATGACCTACAGAATAGTCAATCAAGTTAATGTTTCCGATATTTTCGGACTACTAAACAACTATTGATGTAGAGCCCCAAGAGTTACCACAAGTCACAAAGAAACCAGGAGCTGACTCCACTATTCCAGCACCATTTCAACTTCAATATTTCATCATCATCAAATCACCTATGCTTAGTCTAATACAGTGACAACTATGTTCCTAAAACAATTTAGTCCAATCCATGCAAGTTAAATATCATGTGACTGTCCATAGTACTAATTTCTGTGTGTGTGCGCGTAAGTAGAAAAAACATGTTGACTCACACTACTTGTAGAGAAATGCCAATGCCATCCTCCTCTCATTCATGTTGCCGAGACGGTCTATGACTGTCATACATACAAAACACGCTTTTATTTTTTGTTGTCCTAGACTACCTGGCTAAAATGCTTACTCGCTAGCCTAACTTCCTTTTCAGGGGCAACGATTAGCCAGCTAGTTAACATTAGCCTTCTACATCTAGCTACATATTGAACTTCCATCCTCAGGCCAGGGGCACAATGTATGCATTTATGGTTGGATCAGAATCGCCGTTATCATTGGCCAGTACAGAGAATGAAGTAAAACCACATGTCCAAATCCCTATCTCCATCCATGGCTAATTTAGGAAATTAACCATTTTAGCTAGCTAGCCACCACAAAAATACAACGTACTGTTTGTTGCAAGTTACAATAGTAGAATACTGAAGGTGCAATTTCAAATTGTTATTGTGCATCAGCAATTAGCCAATGTCAGCTAACATTTTTTAGATTGTTAAGTTATTTTAGCGACCAGCTATCTAAACGTGTTATCATGGTCGAATTACTGGCTGGGGGTCCCCATTGATTTGATTAGTCAGTCCCACTCAGATATCATTTTAAAAACTGCAAACATGTCTCCCCTTTCCATTTACTTTCACCCTATGGCAAAATGTGTAGAATTGCAGAAAATGTGCTGTAAACCGTAAAAATAAAAAAATGGGTGCACATACCGGCAGGCAACTGTGACACTTCATGAGTTGAAATATTTTTGTGGCCCTGTCAGCTGATATAGCCATCTGCTTTATCATTTCCCCATGTGGATGGCTGAACGAACCAGAGGTAACTTATATCTGGCAATTCAACCTATCCGACGTTGCTTGCATTTGGCAAGCGGAGAGGTTGGTGGGGTTCTTAGTCTATTTGTTCTCGTCGCTTTGTAGACTGGTTTTACAGTGCAACGTTGCCTTTTTGGGGCTGTTTGAAAACATTGCATACATTTTTATTACAGTAAAACGCTCTGCTATGTCATCGCAAAAAATATGGATATACTGACAAGATTACATGTCTCTCCTCCCTAACAATGCGAGACACGGCATTGGTCGATACATCTCATTATTGTAATAGTATATTGAATATTAGATTAGGGTTGTTAACGTCATCCACCTGTATTCAATGGAGAGAGACGCTATGCTGGCCTCAGAGTATGAATATGCATACCATCTCGAGAAAACTCTGATATAGCCTTTTTTTCTCCAAAGTTGCCGGGATGTCACGTGTCCTATTAACATCAGTACACTCGAAACAACTTAAGCATTACGAATCTTCTATTGGATCAAATAAACCTCACGTAGCAAATAAGCCATTCATTTTTTGTGTTGACCAAATTCGACACTCTCACTGACCTTCATGCAAAAACTCCTTGCTCCTTTCAACGAAAAACTGCCACCTGCTGGAGGGATATATATATATATATATACTACCATTCAAAAGTGTGGGGTCACTTAGCAATGTCCTTGTTTTTGAAAGAAAATCATTTTTTTTTGTCAATTAAAATAACATCAAATTGACCAGAAATACAGTGTAGACATTGTTAATGTTGTAAATGACTATTGTAGCTGGAAACGGCAGATTGTTAATGGAATATCTACAGTATATCACAAAAGTGAGTTCACCACTCACATTTTTGTAAATATTTGAGTATATCTTTTCATGTGACAACACTGAAGAAATGACACTTTGCTACAATGTAAAGTAGTGAGTGTACAGCTTGTTTAACAGTGTAAATTGGCTGTCCCCTCAAAATAACTCAACACACAGCCATTAATGTCTAAACCGCTGGCAACAAAAGTGAGTACACCCCAAGTGAAAATGTCCAAATTGGGCCCATTTAGCCATTTTCCCTCCCTGGTGTCATGTGACTCGTTAGTGTTACAAGGTCTCAGGTGTGAATGGGGAGCAGGTGTGTTAAATTTGGTGTCATCGCTCTCACTGGTCACTGGAAGTTCAACATGGCACCTCATGGCGAAGAACTCTCTGAGGATCTGAAAAAAAATATTGTTGCTCTACATAAAGATGGCCTGGGCTGTAAGAAGATTGCCAAGACCCTGAAACTGAGCTGCAGCACGGTGGCCAAGACCATACAGCGGTTTAACTGGACAGGTTCCACTCAGAACAGGCCTCGCCATGGTCGACCAAAGAAGTTGAGTGCACATGCTCAGCGTCATATCCAGAGGTTGTCTTTGGGAAATAGAAGTATGAGTGCTGCCAGCATTGCTGCAGAGTTTGAAGGGGTGGGGGGTCAGCCTGTCAGTGCTCAGACCATACGCTGTACACTGCATCAAATTGGTCTGCATGGCTGTCATCCCAGAAGGAAGCCTCTTCTAAAGATGAGGCACAAGAAAGCCCGCAAACAGTTTGCTGAAGACAAGCAGACTAAGGACATGGATTACTGGAACCATGTCCTGTGGTCTGATGAGACCAAGATAAACTTATTTGGTTCAGATGGTGTCAAGCGTGTGTGGCGGCAACCAGGTGAGGAGTACAAAGACAAGTGTGTCTAGCCTACAGTCAAGCATGGTGGTGGGAGTGTCATGGTCTGGGGCTGCATGAGTGCTGCCGGCACTGGGGAGCTACAGTTCATTGAGGGAACCATGAATGCCAACGTACTGTGACATACTGAAACAGAGCATGATCCCCTCCCTTCGGAGACTGGGCCGCAGGGCGGTATTCCAACATGATAACGACCCCAAACACACCTCCAAGAGGACCACTGCCTTGCTAAAGAAGCTGAGGGTAAAGGTGATGGACTGGCCAAGCATGTCTCCAGACCTAAACCCTATTGAGCATCTGTGGGGCATCCTCAAACGGAAGGTGGAGAAGTGCAAGGTCTCTAACATCCACCAGCTCTGTGATGTCGTCATGGAGGAGTGGAAGAGGACTCCAGTGGCAACCTGTGAAGCTCTGGTGAACTCCATGCCCAAGACGGTTAAGGCATTGCTGGAAAATGATGGTGGCCACACAAAATATTGACACTTTGGGCCCAATTTGGACATTTTCACTTAGGGGTGTACTCACTTTTGTTGCCAGCGGTTTAGACATTAGTGGCTGTGTGTTGAGTTATTTTGAGGGAAATGCAAATTTACACTGTTATACAAGCTGTACACTCACTACTTTACATTGTAGCAAAGTGTCATTTCTTCAGTGTTGTCACATGAAAAGATATACTCAAATATTTACAAAAATGTGAGGGGTGTACTCACTTTTGAGATATACTGTACATATGCATACAGAAGCCCATTTATCAGCAACCAACACTCATGTGTTCCAATGGCACGTTGTGTTAGCTAATGCAAGTGTATCATTTTAAAAGGCTAATTGATCATTAGAAAACCATTTTGCAATTATGTTAGCACAGCTGAAAACTGTAGTTCTGATTAAAGAAGCAATAAAACTGGCCTTCTTTAGACTAGTTGAATATCTGGAGCATCAGCATTTGTGGGTTGGATTACAGGCTCAAAATGGCCAGAAACAAAGTACGTACTTGTGAAACTCGTCAGTCTATTCTTGTTCTGAGAAATTAAGGCTATTCCATGAGAGAAATTGCCAAAAAACTGAAGATCTCGTACAACGTTGTGTACTACTCCCTTCACAGAACAGCGTAAACAGGCATTAACCAGAATAGAAAGAGGAGTGGGACGCCCCGGTCCACAACTGAGCAAAAGGACAAGTACATTAGTGTCTAGTTTGAGAAACAGAAGCCTCACAAGTCCTCAACTGGCAGATACATTAAATAGTACACGCAAAACACCAGTCTCAACGTCAACAGTGAAGAGGCGACTCTGGGATGCTGGCCTTCAAGGCAGAGTTGCAAAGAAAAAGCCATATCCCAGACTGGCCAATACAAAGAAAATATTAAGATGGGCAAAAGAACAGACACTGGATAGAGGAACAATATCCAATATCAAGAGAACATGTGGTCATCCTTACTACCTCTGATCTGGCAGACTCACTACACAAAAATGCATAGTTTGTAAATGAGTTGGAGTGTACCCCTGGCTATCTGTACATTTTAAAAACAAGAAACGGTTGCCATCTGCTTTGCTTAACAAATATAAGGAATTTGAAATTATTTATACTTTTAAGTATATTTTAGAATGTACATTTACTTTTGATACTTAAGTATATTTAGAACCAAATACTTGTATTAGTATTTTACTGGGTGACTTTCACTTTTACTTGAGTAACATTCTATCAAGGTATATGTACTTTTTCCACCACTGGTCTTTGGGGACCAATGTTGCACTGGACTGTCAGTTGACTAACTGTAGCCCATCTGTTGCTTTGCACAATTTGTCAACCTCCTTTGTCCTCTTTCATCAATGACCCATTTTCAACCACTGGCCTGTCGTTGGCTAGATGTCCTTTGGGTGGTGAACCATTCCTAATACACACAGGAAACTGTTGAGCATGAAAAATCCAGCAGCTTTGCAGTTCTTGGTACACTCAAACCGGTGCGCCTGGCACCTACTACCATACCCCATTCAAAGGCACTTAAATATTTTGTCTTGCCAATTCACCCTCTGAATAGCAAGCATACACAATCCATGTCTCAATTGTCTCAAGGCTTAAAAATCCTTCTTTAACCGGTCTCCTCCCCTTCATCTACACTGATTGAAGGGAATTTAACAGGTGATAAACAAGGGTTCACCTTGTCTATGTCAGGTGTTCATAAATGTTTTTCCAAATATATATTGTATTTTTTCCCCTGTAATTTCTCTTATTCTGTAGATTGGTATAATATTGTGCAGAACATAAATGCTTCTCTGCCATGCTTCTCCTCAATTCATATAACTCTGCAATACCATATAAGGGGTGCACTCAATATTGTACAAATCATATGTCCCCTATTTCTGTCACAGACTATGATAAATCTGCTGTATTCGTTATTATAATTGCAGGGCATCTCTTTCTCTCTGCCCCTCCCTCCCGTCTCTCTGAATAGCCACCACTAGTCCCATGTTTCATGAGCTGAAATAAAAAATCCCAATAAATGTTCTATATGCACACAAATCTTATTTCTCTCAAATGTTTTGCACAGATTTGTTTATATCCCTGTTAGTGAGCATTTCTCCTTTGCCAAGATAATCCATCCACCCGACAGGTGTGGCATATCAAGAAGCTGATTAAACAGCATGATCATTACACAGCTGCACCTTGTGCTAGGGACAATAAAAGGCCACTTTAAAACGTGCAGTTTTGTCACACAACACAATGCCACAGATGTCTCAAGTTTTGAGGGAGCGTGCAAAAGGCATGCTAACTGCAGGAATGTCCACCAGAGCTTTTGCCAGAGACTTGAATGTTCATTTCCTCTACCATAAACTGCCTCCAACGTCATTTTAAAGAATTTGACAGTACGTCCAACCGGCCTCACAACCACAGACCACGTGAAACCACGCCAGCCCAGAACCTCCACATCCAGCATTTTCACCTGTGGGATCGTCTGAGGGGGTGCTAAGGAGTATTTCTGTCTGGGGTGCAGCCATGGGTGGGCCTGACTCTCCAGTGGGTGGGCCTGGATGCCAAGTGGGTGGGCCTATGCCCTAACAAGCCCACCCATGGCCGCATATATTATGGCCTAATTTATTTATTTAAATTGACTGATTTCCTTATATGAACTCTAACTCAGTAAAATCGTTTAAATTGTTGCATGTTGCATTTACATTTTTGTTCAGTATACCTTTAGTTTTTATTTCACAGCATGGGGTGTATTTCATTGTTGGAGCTTAACATTTTCACTGTACACTGTAATTACATCTGCAGCCATGTACATGTGACTATTAAATGTCTAATCTAATCTAATCCATCACGCCCCTTCTATTGGCACTGGTGGTACGCGCCGTACTGGCACTGGCGATTACATCCTTTCTGACCAAAGACTAATAGTATATGGACCATTCTAGCCAATGTGAGGGCAGATAAGCGTGTGAAAGACAGGCACAAAGGTTTCCACTAGTTACCACAGCCACAAAGCTATATCATAAATTAATGAAAATAAAACATTTGCTTTTGGGTTTTGATTCTCAGGTTAGAGTTAGGCACAAGGTTAGTGTGGTTAAGGTTAGGGTTGGGCTCTCCACTGATCGGCCGTGCATGCAGTTATTTATAGTTGAGAGGGCCACAAAGAACTAACAGATCTCTGTTGCTATCAGGAACAGAAGAGCGAACAGAGGAGAAGGTGAACAGCCTTTTAATAGTTACTGGCGAGAGCGATAGAAACCAAAATCCACGTCGTGGTCTGTGCTCTAGTGACACTCAACTTGAGTTGGAATGTAGAAGGTGAGAAGCTCTGTGATTTTCACTTCTGTGCTTTCTGTGGCAGTTTAAGAGGTTGTTATAATACATATAGACAGAATACATTTTAGTCCTCTCAGATCCATTTTGGGGTTTGTTACATCATATTCCTGTGGGTTGGAGAGGAATTGGACTGGAGACTGCATGACCGGAGACGGCATGGATCAACTGTGCCCTGTTTGAATATCAAAGTCTGTGTGATTTATTTACAGTATGTCGATGTCTATGTGTGTGCATCAGTTTCTAATTAGCTGTTACAGTTCTGCCTTTAGCAATTATTTAAGTTAGTTTACTACTCCTCTTCTCTCTAATCCCAACGGGTCTTATATTCGTTCTCTGTTAGTTTGTAGGTCTGCACTGCCTCTCATTCACTGTCTCACAGGCATAGTAAAGACTTAGGAGCGTGTGAGAGATGCAGGTTATGACACTGTTAATAAGTGGTATAGGCTTACCATGATAATTTTAACTACTTCTGAATCTGTTATCTCTATTAATCCATCATTTTTATTAAGGGTTTCTAAGCAAGCACTTCAAAGTCTACACCCGTTGTATGTGAAAAATACAATTGTATTTTATTTTATGGACCAATAACAGTCACTAAAAGGCTGTCTTGTTGGTCTGCTGAAATGACCAGAGATGTTATTCACAGACAGTTCAGCATATAGCAGTTCACACACACACAGTCATCTTCTGAGGACAAACATGGGGTGTGGTAGGGTTGGACCCTGGTTACCATGGTGTTGTTCTATCTGTATGGTGCAGATGAAGGAAATGAGGGATGGAAGCTGCCTTTGACCAGTGTTCCTCTGCCCCCTCCTGTAGAAGGGACCTACCTGATTTAAACTAATCAAGAGCAAATAGGTGTGCTGGGCAGGAACTAAAATGTGCAGCCACGGCCAATGGGGGTACCCCAGGACGCTGTCTAGTATCTTGAGAGGCACCCAATTATATCTGTTTCTTCAAACCACAAAGGGAAGATGCAGGCCATCTGGGTGTGTTCTTAGTTCCTAAATAGTTCCTAGACATAGTTCCTAGACCGTAAGGTTTCCTACATACGCCATGTGTGTCTGCCATGGCTCCAAGATGTCAAGCATGCTTTCTAACCAAAGCATAGCGAATTCAGGCCCAAACCAGAGCCTCTGGTTGCAAGGCAAGCACTGTATCCTATTGTACCAAGGATTGCTACAGTTTTGTGTGTCCAATATCCATACTCTCTCTCTCTCTCTTTCTCTGTATGTGTTCAGCAGGAGAGGGACTGAGTAGGTTTAGGAACAATCAGTTATTTATGTTGCTGCTGCACTCTTGTCTAGCTGTCGCCACCTCTCGCTCTCAACTCTCCTCTCATGCTTCTCTCTTTCACTCACATCTCTGCCTCTATCATCTTTCTCACTCACCCATCCTTCTTTTAGCCATCTTACATTCTCTCTCTTTCTCTTTCTCAGCTCTATTTAGCAGAGTGTATAGTCTACAGTCGCTAAGTAAGAACAGGAAAGCACAGTTTGACATTTGAAAAAGTTTTATTGCAGCACAATGCTGTCAAGTTCTACAAGTTGGAATTCAAATGAACAAGGAAATAGCAGTCACAGGGTGACGTTTGCTGCTGGTACATGAGTGTGGAAACGCAGTTGAATGGCAAAGCCTGCAGTGGGCTGCATATGCTATCAACAGGTCACTAAAGTGATACTGTCACTGAAGTGACATCCAGTCAATCTATAGCAGGGCTTCTTAAACCTTTTCAGCCTGGGATCCAAGCTAAAATGAGAAATTCTTTGTTTTCCTGGGACCCAAGCTTAGGAAAATATGCAACTAAATATCGATACATTTCATTATGCCAAAAAAAATGCAATATAGAGAAAAACAAATAACAATGAAATACCCATAAATATATTTTAATGTTTATTTTTCCTAATTAAAAACACTTGTACATTCCTGTCTAGGTTGGAACTGTTGCTGTTAAAATACAAAATATAATTTAATTCTGAACTGGAATAAACTGATTGATCACATCACACAGATGTAGACCAGAAAACACACACATACACACACACAGTCCTAATGAGAGGTGTGTGGCTGGTTGAAGTTTTCAACCAGCATGTCTATTCTTGGATCAGTTTTTGACAGTGCAACACTGAGGTCATGCTCAGCATTGACACTGTTTCTGTACTTGAGAACCCTGACTTGCATAGATAGGTATGTGGTGCCAAACTGGATCAGAACATCTACTGCTTTCTCAGTCAGGCAGGAGGCAACTTCCTGCTGCAGATGAGCAACCCAGAACTGTGTGAGTATTTGCCTCAAAAATCATCTTGCTTCAATCAGTTTATTCCAGTTCAGAATAAAAAAAATAATTACTTGTAACAGCAACAGTTACAACCTTTACTTGTTTTCAACAATAATTTCTACTGTAACATGTACAGAAGACCTGATCACGTTTCATCTTAATCTGTACTGTTTCTTTGGGTTGCACTATCAGTAGCTAGTTAGCTTGCTTTGGCTAACGTTAGCTATTAGCTGTGTAACTACAATGCCAGGGAATTGTTTGAAAGAGAAACTCACATTTAACGTTGCTACTATGAGATAGTACTCCCTTATTTCTGCTTATCATCACCTGCTATAAAATGAAAACAATGACTTGCTAGTTGACTTACTTTTCCACTTTCGAAGCACTGTTTCCTGAAGCATTCTGCCCTGTTCTGACAGAACTATCAGGGTGTACCGTCATGTTGTACCTGGATGTTTGATCAGGACGTGTCGTTTTATAAATGTGTTCGTTTTGAGAGACGTATTACTAAGCACTTCCCCACACAAAACAAATTGTGGGCGCTCCTCATTATTTCTCAAAGTTTTTAAGAAAGAGACAAAAAAGCATCACTGTATTTGCGTTTCATGACGATTGAGCTCAGTCAGAACTTGTGATTGAAGTCCATTTGATGATAGCGGTGAGTGATGGCGAGTGGGAATGACAAGTCAGTGGCTTGAACCACAGCCCTGCAGCGTGTGGGTCGCGGAGTGATCTTCAAGAAAACTGCAGAAAAAAAGATCCGATAAACCGCGATGCACACGTGCATCAAACATCTCTGAAACTGGAAACACTTATCTCCCTCACTAGCTTTAAGCACCAACTGTCAGAGCATTTTACAGATTACTGCACCTGTACATAGCCCACCTATAATTTAGCCCAAACAACTACCTCTTTCCCAACTGTATTTAATTTATTTATTTATTTTGCTCCTTTGCACCCCATTATTTTTATTTCTACTTTTGCACTTTCTTCCATTGCAAAACTACCATTCCAGTGTTTTACTTGCTATATTGTATTTACTTTGCCACCATGACCTTTTTTCCTTTACCTCCCTTCTCACCTAATTTGCTCACATTGTATATAGACTTGTTTATACTGTATTGTAGCGACCCGCACAGACAGCTGTGTGTTATGTGTTAGGCTAGGAGGTGGTTGTGTTGTACTGACCAGTACCCGGTGTTCGCGGGGTCCGACCTGTCAATCAACCTGCTATCTGCCAATCACGGGAATGCCTGGAATGTTCTGATGCCGGGCATCCTGGTGGTTGGCGGAGTGGCGTGGAGGGGGTTGGGCAGGGGGTGGAGCGTTGGAAGTTAAGACCAGGTTCAGCCTTTGTTCTCTCTCTCTTACGTGTGGGTTTTACAAGAGAAGGTCACGATTGGCTTGTGGGTTATCTGTCATCTATTTGGCGTGTGCTACGGCCCAAACAGTAGCCTGTGTAAAGTTGGTGTAATAAACCGTCAATTCGTAAACTCAAGCCTCTGTCTGGACAATTGTTCATTTATGATCTAGTCAGGTCATTACAGTATTATTGACTGTATGTTTGTTTTACTCCATGTGTAACTCTGTGTCGTTGTATCTGTCGAACTGCTTTGCTTTATCTTGGCCAGGTCGCAATTGTAAATGAGAACTTGTTCTCAACTTGCCTACCTGGTTAAATAAAGGTGAAATAAAAAAAATAAAAAAAATAAAAAAATCTCCCTCTCCCATACACGCAGCTGCCAAACTGAGCAGGGTCCGCTGCTAAGCAGAGAGCGCACTGAACCGAGTTCGAAGTTGCACTTGTCCAAATCAATTCTAGTAATTATAGGTAATAGTTATACATTTACGTCGCGGCCCACCATGAACAAGTTCGCGACCACCCATACTTTAAGAAACGCTGTTCTATAGTCATCTAGTCAACTTGTATTTTCTTCCAAGCTTGGCTATATAAAATTGAAGGGGAAGAGAAAAGAGGAGACGAGGTTTGAGGGCGAGGAGGAACATAGAAAAGTGATGGGGAGGAGAGGGGGATTCAGATTCAGAAAACTAAGGACCTCGGAGAGACAATTAATTGTGCAGTAGTCAAAAAACATACAAATTAAATCAAATGTTTCAAATAAAATAAAAATAGCAAATATCAAATAATGTTTACAAGCAAGTGGGCTGGGTAAGTGCAATTTCATAATAAATATGTCAAAACCAGGTACAAGTGCTAAAGTGCAAGTAGTCCAAGATTTTGTTAAGTTGCAGAACTGCATTCGGAGTAAAAGAGTACTTGGCCCTAGTTCTTATAACCTTAGGTAGTCTGTACCTGCAGCCAGAAGGGAGGAGCTCGAATTTGGGGTGGGGTGGGTGGGAAGAGTCAACCACTATTTTATTCGCCTTCTGGGGGGCTCTGACCAGATAAAGAGATTACAGTTTTTGCTGTTGCTGCAAAGTCATGACTGTCTTGCCCAACATATTTTTCAGTACAACCTGATATTCCCAAACCAGCAGGTCAAGCAGTAGGAGGATATATAAAAGAAAACCATGATGGTTAGGTCAACATTAAAAAGTGTTGTGAAATGCCCTTCCAGGCAGACAGAGAGTCTCCATGTGACAGTGTCTGTTGCACCTTATCCTTGTACTGGCATATCGCCTTTTTATCTCTTTGTTAACCTCTCTCTGTACCTCTTCTTTCGATTAGATTCCTGGAGGCAAACACTTGTTTCTTCTTCTCAAGCACCACTTTCATTTCTTTGGTCACCCATGGTTTGTTGTTAGGAAGTACTTTGGTCATGTAGTGTATGTGGACACCTGTATGGACCTCGCTTTGTGCACGGGGGCATTGTCATGCTGAAACAGGAAAGGGCCTTCCTCAAACTGTTTCCACAAAGTTTGAAGCACAGTATCGTCTAGAATGTCATTGTATGCTGTCACGTTGTCACTCCCTGACCTTAGAGAGCCTTTTTATTTCTCTATTTGGGTAGGTCAGGGTGTGATTTGGGTGGGCATTCTAGTTTGTCTGTTTCTTTGTTGGCCGGGTAGGGTTCCCAATCAGAGGCACCTGTCTATCATTGTCTCTGATTGTGAATCATACTTAGGCAGCCTTTTTCTCACCTGTGTTTGTGGGTAATTATTTGTTTTCTGTGAGTGTTTGTGTGCGCGCCACTGTTGCGTCACTTTCGGTTTCTGATTACCTGTTTTTTTAAGGTTTCACTTCGGTTAAAGATGTGGAATTACATGCACACTGCACCTTGGCTCATTTATTACATACAGGGAGTTTGAAGACAGTGAACACGTTAAGATTTCCCTTCACTGGAACTAAGGAGCCTAGCCCAAATCATGAAAACCAGCCCTAGACCATTTTCCTCCTCCACCAAACTTTACAGTTGGCACTATGCATTAGGGCAGGTAGCATTCTCCCCAGATTTGTCCAATGGCCTGCCAAATGATGAAGCGTGCAGCTGCTCGGCCATTGAAGCCCATTTCATGAAGCTCCCGACAAACAGTTCTTGGTTGAGCCATTGTTGCTCCTAGATGTTTTCAGTTCACAATAACAGCACTTACAGTTGACTTGGTCAGTACTAGCAGGGCAGACATTTTATGAACTGACTTGTTGGAAAGGTGGCATCCTATGACGGTGCCACGTTGAAAGTCACAGAGCTCTTCAGTAAGGCCAATGTTTGTCTATGGAAATTGCATGGCTGGTTGCTCAATTTTATATACCTGTCAGCAACAGGTGTGGCTGAAATAGACACATCCACTCATTTGAAGGGGTGTCCACTTTTGGATATATTGTGTATCTTACATGTTTTTGGGGGATCACCGAATCAACACAGAATTGAAAATAGCCAAATATTAAGTCAGTCATCTTGTTCAATTCAGCTGATGATTCTTCAAATGCACTCCAGGTAGTACAATCAAAGCATCCTTGCAATTGATCAATACTGTCATTGTCCCACACCTGTATTTGTTTTTCCACCAGCTTCTCCCTTTTGAGTAACTGTCTCTAAGTTGGTCTGAGAAGAACAGTGTTATGATCTGATCCACCCAGTGGAGGTCTGGCCAAGGTCAATTTTTATTTATTTTCCCTTGTTAGACAAGTCACATGCTGAGTGTAAGTACTCAAAGTGCGCTTGAGAGAAATCCCCCATGATAAATTTGGGCACATCAGGGGAAATCGCATCAAGCTCTTGAGTGATGTAAAAATTAGCTGCAATGGCAGTGCATCTTTCTGTGGTGGTGGCGCAGCCAGCGGAAATACAGAGCATAGGGGTTGTTAATGTTCTCTAGTTGTGCCTTGATTGGGTCAGTGTTCTGTCACTCATGGGGACACTACGTCACTGCAAAATCTACGGGGAGATCTCGAAAAATGAAGCCCCTTATGTGCTGCCATAGAGTTACATTAGAAGTGCCCATCCAAGAAGGCTCAAGGTCGTTGGCCACAGATAAAATGATGTCAAATCATATATCTAAGGTAGCTTTGATTGGACTGATCATGTCAACAACATACTTCTTCTAGCAGTCATCATGAATCAAGTCGACAATCTACTGGCAAATCCTTTTCAACCCTTGTCATATGAAGAGAAATTAGAGATAAAACGTCTCGGTGCTCATTGGCCATTGAACAAAAACATCACACAACAAGTCGGAAATTTCAAATACAACAATGAGTGGTTTAGAAGGAATCAGTGGCTAACTGCAAGCATCTCAAAGCTATCAATATTTTGCTTCCCCTGCCTGCTTCCCCTGCCTGCTATTCAGTGGAGAGGGTGTGTTGTCCAAGTATGGGTTCAAGGATTTAAAACATCTGGCATATAGGCTACATCCGTCTCAGCTCGCTCATGTCTTAATCAAACTGCTTTATCATCAAATATATGCCATAGTTTGTACATCTGCATTGTTATATTGCTTATATAAGTCTATCTCATTAGTGTCTTATTCATCATTTTAGGCAATGTTAGAATGATGCATGCAATTGTTTTTCTTATTTTGTGTGTTATAATTAGCTCTGATTTCTCCACAAGGAGGGTGGTAAAGTTACCCAACATCATGATATTGTCACGACTTCTGCTGAAGTCGTTGCCTCTCCTTGTTCGGGCGGTGCTCGGCGTTCGACGTCACCGGTCTTCTAGCCATCATTGATCCATTTTTTATTTTCCATTGGTTTTGTCTTGTCTTCCATCACACCTGTTTTCAATCCCATTCATTACCTGTTGTGTATTTAACCCTCTGTTTCCCCTCATGTCTTTGTCAGAGATTGTTTATTGTCAGTGTTGTGTTGTTTGTTGTATAGGTGCGCGACGGGTCTTCGTACCCATATTTAGTTATTTTCTTGTTTAGTGTTATGGAGCATGTTACTAGGACATTATTAAAAGACTCCATTTTACACTCCGTTTGACTCTCCTGCGCCTGACTTCCCTGCCACCTATACACATATGCCTGACAGATATTATAGTATCCCCTCCTCGTAACCATGTTTGCCTGTGACAGTCAATTCCAGTTCAGTAATAGACCCATGTAATTCCAGTTCATATTGCGATTGTTGTTTTGTTTGCGCAATGCGCTGTCAGTGAATCTGTATATTATCTATAAAAGTGGATCCTCGTGATTGTATTGTTTCTTTTTAGACCACATAGGCCTAATAAAATACTTCAAATGGTAGAGAGCGAAATGACAGTCATGAAGGTCAGACAATTTAGAACATTTCAAGAACATTAAAAGTTTCTTCAAATGCAGTCGCAAAAACCATCAAGTGCTATGATTAAACTGGCTCTCATGAGGACCGCCACAGGAAAGGAAGACGCAGTTACCTCTGCTGCAAAGGATAATTTCATTAGCGTTAACTGCCCCTCAGATTGCAGCCCAAATAATTGCATCTCAACATCAGCTGTTCAGGGGAGACTACGTGAATCAGGCCTTCTTGGTCGAATTGCTGCAAAGAAACTACTACTAAAGGACACCAATAAGAATGAGACTTGCTTGGGCCAAGAAACATGAGCAATGGACATTAGAACAGTGGAAATCTGTCCTTTGGTCTGATTAATCCACATTTGAGATGTTTTGGTCTTTGTGAGACGCAGAGTAGATGAACAGATGATCTCTGTTCCCACCGTGAAGCATGGAGGAGGAGGTGTGTTTGTGTGGGGTTGCTTTGCTATTGACACCATCTGATTTATTTAGAATTCAAGGCACACTTAACCAGCATGGTCATCACAGCATTCTGTAGCGATATGCCATCCCATCCTGTTAACGCTTAGTGGGACTATCAGTTGTTTTCCCAACAGGACAATGACCCAACACCTCCAGGCGGTGTAAGGGCTATTAGATCAAGAAAGAGAGTGATGGAGGGCTGCATCAGATGACCTGTTCTTCACAATCACCCGACCTCAACCCAATTGAGATGGTTTGGGATGAGTTAGACCGTAGGGTGAAGGAAAGGCAGCCAACAAGTGCTCCGCAGTTGTGGGAACTCCTTCAAGACTGTTGGAAAAGCATTCCTGGTGAAGCTGGTTGAGAGAATGCCAAGAGTGTGCAAAGCTGTCAAGGCAAGGGTGGCAACTTTGAAGAATATAAGATAGAAAATATGTTTTTCTTACTACATGATTCCATATGTGTTATTTCATAGTTTTGATGTCTTTTATTATTCTACAATGTAGAAAATAGTCAAAAATTAAGAAAACCCTTGAACGAGTAGGTGTGTCCAAACTTTTGACTGGTAATGCATGTAAATGTAAAATTTCTAAAACTCTGTTTTTGCTTTGTCTTTAGGCAGTATTGTGTGTAGATTGATGAGAACATTTTTTTTAATCAATTTTAGAAAAAGGCTGTAACGTAACAATATGTGGAAAAGTCAAGGGGTCTGAATACTTTCAGAATGCACTGTATAGACGCTTAGCTTTCATTTGACACCAAATGTGATATACTCACTCCTATACATTTCACATGTTGGTGCTCACGGTTCCTTTTACATGGAAATTACCATATGCATATTACATATTTTCCATGATGGCAGTCCTCCTTTAAAATTCAACTGAATCTGATTATCAGCATGTCCCCCATGTCAAATTGTTTTAGCAGACAGACTTGTGTTGAATAATACATGTTACATCTATTCTCCCTTACCATCTATTTCAGTAGACCATCAATTGTCTCTGTCTGCACTTCTTTAAAAATAGAGGAGTCAGAGGAAATTGTCCTAACTGGTCCTGAAGGGATTTAATGGATCTGTCAGTCTTCTGGAAAACGAGGACCATCTGACATCAGAAATGCATAACTCACAGATGGGTTTATTTCAGAGAATGTGAACATATTGTTTAATGTCAGGAACTTGGTCTCTCTCTGCAGCTGCATTTGTACCACTCTCAAACGCAATTGGACCTGCACTTGATGTCATACAACCAAAATCTCAAACTATTGAATTACTTTCTTTCTGTGTCGAAAGACTCGTTTTATTCACAATGGTGCTAGCTCCACCAAGTCCTCACGCATTGGGCAACTGAGATATATTGTTGTGCTTTTATTGTTCATCTCTGGTAATGTGCGACCAAATCCTGGGCCAGTAGATATCACGTAATCCCTACCGACTCCCTATGATTTTTAAAACAGAGCAGGTTTTGGCCTCATGCATGTAAATGTCAGAAGTCTATTTCCAAAAATAGACATGATTAGAATATGGGCCGAAACGATAAAATGCAGACGTAAATGTTTTATCAGAAACTTGCCTAAAGAAATCTGTGTCAAATAACTCGATTTCTATTGATGGGTACACGTTTTTTTTTTAGAGCGGATCGGATGAGTAAAGGAGGAGGGGTTGCAATTTATGTGAATTCTGAGTTTAACACCTCTGAAATTCTCTAGATTACAAAAGCCAAACATTTGGAATTGCTTGCGGTTAAAGTGAATATGTATAAGAACTCCTACATCACTGTAGTCGGCTGCTACAGACCGCCCTCGGCTTCGGGATACGCACTTAACTCTCTTTCTGATGATGTCCTACACAAGCTAAATGAATTGTTTTATGAGATTTGAACTGGGACATGCTTACATCTGTATCGGACTCTTTTGAAGAACTATGTGACTCTGAATCTCGCTCAATTAATTAATGCGCCTACAAGACCGAATCACAGAGCACCTAACAAATCAACGCCATTGGACATTATTCTAACGCATACCCCTCACAAATACACATCGACTGGGATATTCTGTAATGATGTCAGTGATCACTGTGCAATTGCTTGTGTTAGAAATACAAAAATGACCAAAGCCAAACACCGTTATATTTTAATTAAAGACAGAGTAAATCTGATTCCCGATGTTGACACTGCCTGGGACGATTTTTATATTACATTTGTGTGATAAGCATGCCCCTATGAAGAAATGTTGAATGAGTGGAAGGGACAATACCTGGTTTTAAGATAACTTGGCAGAATTTATCAGAAAAATAAATATCTCTTGGGCTCAAGCTAGACAATGCTCCTGTTGACTGGGCCTCGGTCAGGGCGCTAAGAAACAAATGCACAAGATTGATCAGGAAGTCCAAATCAGATTCATATTTAAATGCAGTCACAGAGAACCTAAACAACCTTACCAAGTTCTGGAAGCTAATCAAATCAGTGTCAGGTTCTAATGTCTCCTCCGGCCTTCCTGGCCATTTAATGATGGATTCTAATGAAGTGAAGGATAAAGCCGATATTGTCAGATATTGTCGGGGGTTTTAACAAGCACTTCATATCTGCTGGTTCAGTTTTTGATAATGGTGGTGCCTAGGCCTCTAATGTAAGCTCTGTTACTGTCAACTATGATATAGGCCCTTTAGTTAACCATTTTAACTTTGAGCCTGTTTCTTATCCTGAGGTCTATAAAGCACTAAAGGCAATAGACACTAAAAAGTCTGCAGGTCCAGACAACCCGGACCCCTACATCTTAAAGATAGCAGCTGGTATTATTACTGAATCTGTGGCTCACATTTTCAACTTGAGTCTCTTTACCAATTCCATACCCAGCATTTGGAAATCAGCTCATGTCCTCCCACTGTTAAAGGGTGGAGATCCCTCAGATGCTAATAACTAGAGGCTGTTCACCTACTAAGCTCACTACAATTTCTCTCCAGGTCTCTGATCACTAATTTCCTTTTCTGTCTCCCATTGCGCCAACCCTTGGCGCACAACCCCTACCCAGATGGTAATGTGCTGTCACAATCTTTGCTCTCTCTCTCTCCCACTACTCTCTCCTCTTCTATCCTATCATCTCTCTCTTCTGCTAAATTCTTCTCCCTCCTGTCACTGAATTCTGCCTCTTCAACCCTTCTCTCCTCCCTTTCCGCATCCTATGACTCGCACTGTCCTCTTTGCTCGGCCCTCTCCTCCTGCTCCGAGGCTGAGTGACTCATTGCGAGCTTACAGAACAGGGCTGCGGGCAGCTGAGCAAAAATGGAGGGAAATTAATCTTTCCATACTTCCACTCCCTCCTCTCTGACTTCTCTTCCTCTGTATCCACTGCGAAAGCCACTTTCTATCACTCATGATGTCAAGCTTCTACCTCTAACCCCATCTTCTCCTCCCTCATTAATCTTCCATCCCCTCCTCCTCCTCCCTCTCTACAGAAGACTTTGTCCATCCCCTCCTCATTCACTCAGCCTATTGAGTCCACTGATCCCACTCACACAGACCTACCCTATGCCTTGACCTCTTTCTCCCCTCTCTCTCCAGATGAAATCCTGCGACTAGTGAGGTCTGGCTGCCCGACAACCTGTCTGCTCAACCTCATCCCCTCCTCCCTTCTCCAGACTGTCTCTGGAGACCTTAGGCCATTCCTCACTTCCCTCATCTCATCTCTGACCACTGGTTGCATCCACTGGTTGCATTCCCTGTCTTCAAAATGTCCCAAGTCGCTCCCCTCCTCAAGAAACCAAGACTTAACTTCTTTGATGTCAAACTACAGAACGGTATCTCTTCTTTAAAAAAAAATCCAAAATACTTGAGTTTGCTGTCTCTGACCAACTAACTATCTTGCTATTTTCCTCAAAATGATCTTCTTGACCCTAACCAGTCAGACTTCAAGACGGGTTACTCAACCCGAGACTGCTCTTCTCTGTCACGGAGGCTCTCCTCACTGCCAAAGCTTAAATCTCATCCTCCTAGATCTGAAGTACAAATGAGATGAGCAAAGCAGTATGTAAACATTATTAAACATAATGAAATATAGTACATTCTATGTATGGTCTTAAACAGCAGTAATTTGTGACTGAGAGTATATGACCATGACTGGGCATTTAAACATATCTGTATCCATTCATCATCAATAGTGTCTCTCAGGACTTACTCACATTTTGTTTCATGTTCTGCGTAATTGAGAAAATTCTCAACCCTTGATACAGTTTGGAAATCATCTTTAGAGGTTTTGTCAGACTGCCTTAAAATAGTTTCTATCCTTGACACTTCTGGCTTGTCTAGTGTTTGCTGCACAGAGAGAATAAAGTGTTGTTTCCCTCAGCTCTGTCACAGACTGGTTCATCATGGCTGCCTGACCCTTCTGACACCCCTGTCACCATCTAGTCCTGCTATGATGAGGCATGACAAAGACTTACCTTGGTGTACATTTATATATTATATTATCCAAGAATAGAATCAACGGTTCAACAATTGAAATTACCATTATTCCCAGATCCCAGACTGTAGCCTACTGTACCCATCAACTCAATATGGAACTTTGTATCCATTCCCTGATTGTTATAATATACTGCTAAAATCACCTGAGCTCCCAAGACTGGTCTTCCCTGGCTGTCTGACCCTGCTGGGACACCTGTCACCATCTGATCCTGCTAAAACATGATGAGCATAGTGTTGTGTGCTGACTGTGCACCATGACAGTGAAGCTTGTAGAGCTGTTTATACCGTGCCAGTGTAAAAAGTAGGGAATTAGCTAGAGAAGCTGACAGATCAATAACTTTACATTGCAATACTGACTCTTAATAAAAACTCACATTGAGATGTCAAAAAATGTCCGAATATCAGTCTTCAATTGTTTGGCCGCTGGTTTCGTCATTTGATTCAGTTCTAGTGTGATTGAGGCAAAAATTATATCTAAAGTTAGTAAGCAAACTAGCTACCGTTAGGCAACTTTTGGATATCTCTAATGCTACATCAACTGGAAAAGACTAGCCAATTTAATTTACTTCTGTTGAACAGGACAAAACAAAGGCTACAAAACATTTCCATACACACAACAGCTGTTAGATACTGCTACCTGACAGATAGCTAGAGGCTAGAGCTGAACTGGCTGTGGTAGCTAGTGCTAGCTAGCTAGCTAGTCCATTTGCTTCACAACAGAACCTCAGTCTAGAGGGGATGAAACATTAGCTAACGTTACATGTCAGTTACACTACTAGCTCAGCACTGGGAATAAATACCTTTTTTTATCTATAAAGTCTAACCACAGTTATCTTGCCAGCTACATCAGTAAAATAAAGAGTAGCCAGTTTCTGCTTGCTTTTACAACTCAGAGAAAAAAACTCCACACACACAGACAGCAGCTGTCTCTGTTCATCTCTCCCGTCCCGGTCCTATTGAGTACCACAGTATGAGTCATAATACCCATAAAATCTAGTGGTCAAACATGGAAATGATTCAAATAGTTTTTCCACCATTCATTTTTCCACATGGTATTTTAGAACAACTTCATATAAGGTCTGTGTTTTTGTGTGCTTACCCTTGCTTGACGTTTTGATAACCACGTAAATCTCTCTCGGACAATGTAACTTTTAGCAATATATTTGCCTGTAATTACGCTTCAAAAATGGAACGCTAATTAGCCCCTAATGTGCCTATCATACAGAACCACACATCCTGGTGCAAGCTTTGACATCATCACTTAAGATAGTGTTGCAGGGTTGGGAAAAGCCTACATTTCTCCACGCGAACTCTCAGCAACAAGTTGCAAGGAACCTAACAAGTGAAGTAAAATAGAATAACTAGTAAATAATATAGCCTTTTTGTAGTTTCTAATTTAAATAATTGGTATCTTATATTTCTTGTGTGTATTGTTGTGTGTATTGCATCTTTCAAATGACCTACCTTCAGAATTTTTGAATTACTAGAATTGTTTTAATTACCTTGACCTTTGTAGCTAGCTATTGTTAGTTAACCTTCGGTCTCTCCGTTGATCAGAAGCAATGATTGTTCTGTGCTTTGTACAATATTGTAACCACTATTCTGATAAGCACACGTTCATTTGATTGTGTTCTGACCTCTGTAAGCGAGAGGCATTGCTGTAGCCGTGTCATAAGGTAAGCCATGTTTGCTAGCTGCTAACAAGCTATTTTGGTAAGGCCAAAGATATGTGGTTAGCTAGGTGCTTACGAAAATTAGCTAGATAACCATTGACTGTCATTACGCGTACAATGCATGTTTCAAGGAAAAAGAACTAGCACAGGCTAGCATAATGGCTGTTGTGACCTTTTTATTTACACATTTTTTGTGAGCTAGCCAAATAATTAACTTAAACTCCCGGTTTGTGTAGTCATACTTTTTCACGTGGTGACATGCTAGCTAGCATTATCCCAACGTTTACCACCGTTCGTGTAGTCAGACTTTCTAGCTAACATTAGGCCGGCACCATGGCAAGGATAATTGGTTAACTAGCATGTCACCACTTTGAAAAGTCTGATTACACGAACAGTGAGCTAATGTTAGCTAGTTACATATTCACCTGGTGGGTTAACTAGTTAGGTACCTTGGTTGGCTAGTTAGCTAACGTAAACTCACCCCATTCCGTACAAATGTGCGCAACCGCAACATTCAAACGAGGCTACAAAGAAAACTAATGGGACTGTGTTGACTTCCAAATCGGGGGTGTGAACTAGGTTTCTATTCAAGCGTCGATCGACATGGTAATGGCTCTATAGTATTGGAGAAAAGTTTTAAAAACGGACCCTCCGTTACATCGTGGCGTGTCATGTCGTAACGTACAGCACGCATAAAGCAACTATTTCTGTCTTACAATCTTTCTCCACCAGGTGTAGCACTTCTCTCATCCTCTAAAAACAAGAAATGGACAGTGACGGGGGTAAGGGGGGATACCTAGTAATTTTTTGCGTCATCATTGCATGCGATCATCATTCTCAAAGCCGCTGTTTACTTCTAAGATCACTTTAGCACCACCCTAAAAACCTGATTCAAATTTGACACAAACCTTCAAATAGGTATGTAATGACACATTATATAAACTCTTTATAGTGTTTTATTTATATTTTAGAGGCGATAAGGTGATAAGTGGGCAGATTGAGTGAAAAAAAGCCATTTTCCCACACAACATTCTCCTTCTCACTATCACGCATTAGTTTTGTTTCCCCACCCGCCATTTTTTAAAGACCCCACAAGGCTCATTGTATTCTTGAATTATGCAGAAACGGATAGCGTTGGGGTCATGTAATTGATTTTGTTGGAAAGGGGAGAAATTGTGCTTTACAATGGTATTGACATTACAGTTGATCTGGAAGTAGTATGTTTTTGGGGCGCTAAAATTTGGTCAATTGTACGGACCAAGGCGATGTACAAAAGTGAGTGAGTTTACATTATATAGGTAAAAATAGTTTTGTTGTTTTGCCCCTGAACAAGGCAGTTAACCCACTGTTCCCCGGTAGGCCATCATTGTAAATAAGAATTTGTTCTTAACTGACCCAGTATTTACCAGAAAAGGTAGCTCATCCACCATGGCAACAGAGGAAGATCCAGACACATCCACCAAGGCAGAAGACGAAGATCCCGACATATCCACATGGCAGACGACATTCCTCGGCCGAGGAAGAATGTAGGAGGTTGTTGTCTGCCCTGTTGCATAATGTTCTCACTGAGGTGTATCTTTAGGAAACATTAGCGCAGGCGAAGGTTCTACAGGAGAATCAGCATCACAGCTGTCTGATAAAAATACTTAGATTGGAAACAGGGCTTACAGACAAAGACATGTTTAACATTGTTGTTGAATAGTTGGAAGGTTACAAGGACTGCATTTTCTACTTTGCCAAGTGGAGGGTTGAGGTGCTGTCATTTGAGGATAAAGTGTTTTTGGTGCTTAATCAAGATGCGTTACAGCTACACCAACTTGCACCTGACTCAACTATTCTGTTGTACTGCAAGCACTGTCAGCAATGCTACCATCACTTTCATTCACGTGATCTACAAGCTTTTTTTCAGTAGCATCATGAAGACTGTTCCAAGTCGGAAGAAGAACCAAACGTCTTTTCAGGGGTCCAGCAGAAACTGCAGGATGGTCATTGACTGTACTGACATAGAAGTTGTTACGCCAAGTCAGATGGATCTACAGAAGCAAACCTTCTCTGTGTACCGTTCAATGCACTCCTTCAACACAGTATCCAGGATCTGTGTTGGACAAAGCCATTGTCCAGAAGTTGGGGTTTGAGAAGATCTTCAGATCTGGAGACATGATTTTGTCAGACAAAGGACACAAAAGACATTGCAAGAAACAGGATCCATGTTGCGAGGGCAAATACTTGACTAAAAGATGTCAAAATCCTGAGATTCGTCCCACCTTACCTGTGTTGTTATAGTAATGGGCTGGTGCAGACTTGCTGTGCACTTTTAAACTTCCAAGACCCACTCATCAGAGAAGTAGCTGTTGATTGGGAAACAAGAACAAACAATGAGGCTTGAGAATTGGGTGTTGAGGGACCACTTGTCACATTGTCCAAGGTCGGTTTGCACTATGATAAACAATGCATTTCCTGTCCATTTCCAGATGACATGGCTTTGAAAAAGACCCACCACTGACCAAATGTCTTTGTTTTCCAGTACAACAGGAGTGCATCCCTCAGGCCATCCGGTGCATGGACATCCTGTACCAGTGTTTGTGCCCTCAGGCCCCTACTCCACCACTACCACATATCTACAGTACACATATCTACCACATATCTACAGTATGTTATCGTGTGTGTATGGATGTGTATGGATGTGTCTGTGCCTATCTTTGTGTTGCTTCACAGTCCCCTCTGTTCCATAAGGTGTCTTTTCTGTGAAGAGACCTCTGGTGGCATGTCTTGCATGAAAATGTGTTTGTTTACTGTAAAATAGCATTTTATATGGTCACACACATTTTTTCCCAAAAGTTTACTAAGGGTTGGTAACAGGCTGATTGGTCAGCTATTTGAGCCAGTAAAGGGGGCTTCACTATTCTTAGGGAGCGGAATGACTTTAGCTTCCCTCCAAGCCTGGAGGAACACACTTTCTAGTAGGCTTAAATTGAAAATATGTCAACTAGAAATGGCAATATTGTCTGCTATTATCCTCAGTAATTTTCTGTCCAAGTTATCAGACCCCGGTGGTTTGTCATTGTTGATAGACAACAATAATTGTTTCACCTCTTCCACACTCTACAGAATTCAAAATTGCAATGCTTGTCTTTCAAAATGTGGTCAGATTTACTTGGATGTGTAGTGTCAATGTTTGTTGCTGGCATGTCATGCCTAAGTTTGCTAATCTAGTCAATGAAACAAATCATTAAAGTAGTTGGCAATATCAGTTGGTTTTGTGATGAATCTGATTCAATGAATGCTGAATTAGCTTTTTTTTCTCCCAAAAATGTCATTTTAAGGTGCTCCAAAACGTTTTACTATCATTCTTTGTCATTTATCTTTGTTTCATTGTGTAGTTTCTTCTTTTTATTCAATTTAGTCACGTGATTTCTCAATTTGCAATATGTTTGCCAATCTGTTGTGCAGCCAGACTTATTTGCCTTTAATTTTCCTTTTGCCTCATCGCTCTCAACCATACAACTTTTCAATTCCTCATCAATCCACGGGGATTTAACACTTTTTACAGTCATTTTCATAAGGTGCATGCTTATTAGTAACTGTAATAAGAAATGTCATACATTTCAGGCAGTGTCTGTTTGCTCCTCATTACACACCATCAACAAACAACTATTATTTACATCAACAACATAGGAATCACTACCAAATTAATTGTATGACCTCTTACACAGTATATTAGACCCAGCCTTTGGAACTTTTTCCTAAATATGGCTACTATGTTGTGATCACAACATCCGATGGATCTGGATACTGCTTTCAAGCAAGTTTCTGCAGCATTAGTAAAGATGTGATCATTACATGTTGTTGATTTTATTCTGTGGTGGTTAATTTGTATTATCAAATGAGGAGAGACAAATTTATCACACAAGTCAGAGTTATACTTAAACTGAATCTTTATTAGTGAGAGCTTTGCAGTAGCGATGATTTGTTGAGACCCCCGAGACAAAAGTACAAAGGTCTTTTATAGCCAAGATACACCCCTTTCAACCTACATGACAAACAACAGATATATTCAACTAACATCAAGGCGGTGGCCCGTTCCTGTAGGTTCATGCTCTACAACATCCGCAGAGTACGACCCTGCCTCACACAGGAAGCGGCGCAGGTCCTAATCCAGGCACTTGTCATCTCCCGTCTGGATTACTGCAACTCGCTGTTGGCTGGGCTCCCTGTCTGTGCCATTAAACCCCTACAACTCATTCAGAACGCTGCAGCCCGTCTGGTGTTCAACCTTCCCAAGTTCTCTCACGTCACCCCGCTCCTCCGCTCTCTCCACTGGCTTCGAGTTGAAGCTTGCATCCGCTACAAGACCATGGTGCTTGCCTACGGAGCTGTGAGGGGAACGGCACCTCAGTACCTCCAGGCTCTGATCAGGCCCTACACCCAAACAAGGGCACTGCGTTCATCCACCTCTGGCCTGCTCGCCTCCCTACCACTGAGGAAGTACAGTTCCCGCTCAGCCCAGTCAAAACTGTTCGCTGCTCTGGCTCCCCAATGGTGGAACAAACTCCCTCACGACGCCAGGACAGCGGAGTCAATCACCACCTTCCGGAGACACCTGAAACCCCACCTCTTTAAGGAATACCTAGGATAGGATAAAGTAATCCTTTCACCCCCCTTAAAAGATTTAGATGCACTAACAGCCACTAAGTGGCTGTTCCACTGGATGTCATAAGGTGAATGCACCAATTTGTAAGTCGCTCTGGATAAGAGCGTCTGCTAAATTACTTAAATGTAAATGTAAATGTAAATATATAGAATGGGTCACAAGGTTAAGATCTGTATGAAAGATACCTATAATACATAGCAGACAGTATCTGCTGTGTCAACAGTTTTCATTGTATAGACCAGTGTCTGGCCCTCCGATTCCAAACTGGAACCATCTCTCCCTGGTACGGTATAAACAGAAAACATTAACCCATGCTCTGGAATGCTCTTTAGGTGTTATCACCCAAACGACATTGTAAATCTCCTGTCAGTGTTATCTCCCAGAGGCCCATCCTCAGTAGAATGTACACACATGACTGTAACTTTGGATAAAATAGTTAAGAATACAATAGTTAAGAATACTCTATTCTGTTGAAATAAAACAACCATTTGATGCAATAAAAGTATTATAACATAATCTTGCTCTTACAATTCCTAGGCTGTTTATTCCTGTGCTGTTTAACTACCCTGGTAGGTTGACTGATAACCTGAACAAGGTTGCAGCCACTGGTTACAGTTTGAAGCTTTTTCTTGAGTGGGCAGCTTAATGAAAGGCAGTCAATATTTAAATCACCCAGAAAATAGATCTCTGTTGATATCAAATATATTATCAAGTATTTCACACATATTATCCAGATACTGATTGTTAGCACTTGGCGGTCTATAGCAGCTTCCTAACCAGAATGTGCTTTAGGTGAGACAGATGAACCTGTAGCCATATTACTTCAACACTATTTAACATGAGATCCTCTCTAATCTTTACAGGAATATAGTTCTGAATATAAACAGCAACACCTCCAACATTGACATTTCTATATTTTCTGTAAATGTTATGACCTTGTATTGCTACAACTGTATCGTCAAAGGTATTATCTAAGTGAGTTCCAGAGATCAGAATAGGAATGTCATCGGTTACAAGCAAGTTATTGATTTCATGGACCTTGTTTCTTAAGCTACATATGTTAACTTTTGGATGCTTATTTTTCTTGCTTTACTGGGAACATTAAACAGAAGTAGAGATGCTCATGTTATTTATGTTAGTGCAGTGTGAGGCATTCAGGACAGTTAGAGGGACGTTGTGTCGACCAACACCCCTGGGGTAATGTACATTTGCTGAAGCATTATGACAACAATGTGTCACAGTGGTAGGTATTAACTGAGCTGGGCTTGGGTCATTGATAAGTCATTGTCTCAAAGCAGCCTTTGGGTGGATCCCACCCTCCTTATGAAACATGTTTTGTTTCCAAAAGGTACACCCATTGAGCTGAAATAATCAGGTAGCCAGCTGTGAAGAGAAAGAATCTTGCTAATGCGTTCAATGCCACGATCCAAAGTGGACACAGGGACTTATAGTGGTCCTCTCTCCTTTTAACGCTCTTATGCTCATCATTGGAAAATTATCATAAGGTTTGAAATAGACACCAAAGCTGACATACTTTACAAACAATTATCTAGGCTAAGTATAACAAAATACTTTTTTGGATCTACTGCTCTGCTCACTACCTAGCTAAAGTGTAGTCAGTGGCGAGCTAAAATAGAGAAAGGGAATGTAAGAAGTTCAACACTTTATTCAATTACTTTCAATACAGCGCATGGATTCATCATGGATTGGGCATAAAAGGTCTCTGATAGCGCACTGGTATATGGTAGCTGACCGTGTCGGCTGGAGATGACATGCAGGAGCTGCCTGCCGGAATTTGTAGTCTTGAGAAATCCTTCACCTTGTCAGTCTGTCATCAAAAGAGCAGGTGTTCCTAATATTTTATACACACAATGTATGTTATACTGTATATGTGTGTGTATATACAGTATATTATATGTTCCCCTAACCCCAGCAGGGGAGCCAGTGTTCCATAATGGCGCTCCTGCCCTGGACCCTCTCCTAGCTGGACTAGAGGTTAGGGGTCGGGAGTCACTCAAATTACCTTCATCCATTATTTTATTATTCATTTATTCATTCATACCTTGCAGCTGCATTCATACTGCCCCCTCAACTCTTTGGCCTCCGACTGCTGAAGAAACATGTCCTCCTCATGCCTCCCTGTCACACGCATACTGTAAGATGAAACAGAAGGAGTAGGTGTAAGCAAGACTGTGCTTGCCCTCCTTACAGAGACCAGCGCTGAGTCTGAGATGTGTAGTCCTGCAGAAACAACCTGAGAACAGAGTTTGAGTGTGTCCACCTCTCTCCTCAGATGATCCAACTACTCCCTTTGCAGTTTAGATGTGGTGTTGGAGGGCCAGTAGGAGGCACCCTTTCCTCTGGTCAATTAAAAAAAAAATCCCAATGCCCCAGGGCAGTGATTGTGGACATTGCCCTGTGTAGGGTGCTGTCTTTCGGATGGGACGTTAAACAGATGTCCTGACTCTCTGTGGTCACTAAAGATTCCATGGCACTTATCGTAAGAGTGGCGGCGTTAAACCCGGTGTCCTGGCTAAGTTCCCAATATGCTCTTCATACTGTACCGTCATGGCCACCTAATCATCCCCAGCTTCCAATTGGCTGATTCATCCCCCCTCCTCTCCCCTGTAACTATTCCCCAGGTCGTTGCTGTAAATGAGAAAGTGTTCTCAGTCAACTTACCTGGTAAAATAAATAAAATAAAAAGAGCTGAAACTGAAAATGACAACGATCAACGAAATGGTATGGTTCCACACGAAGGGCTAATGGTTGATTTAGGATTGGGTCGGGGTACATATCACCTTTCTTCCAGGTTACCTAGTGGGCTCTGGTGATATGCCTTCTCAAAGTGCTGAGCTCACAGCCCACCTCTCTCCTCCATTGCTCTCTCCTCCTTCTCTCCACTCCCGAACTCACCGGCCCTGACCGTCTCCTCTCTCCATCCTGCTCTTTCTCCGTCGCCTGCTCTCACAGCCAGTGAATCTCGACTGTGAGAGATAAAAGAATAACACATCTACAATATTCATTCAATACATCTATTAATATTGGTTGCTATATTCCTGTGTTGTCATTTATAGGTACCTTGTAAGGCCTGTATGTGGCACTGCTGAGTGTCTCTCTGTCCATGTCATGAAGACTCTTGAGTTAGAGACTCTAGGGCATGGAAACCATTACAACAGGAAGAAGAGGAAGAAGAAATTACTTCAAATGTATTGCTATTTAGGCACCTTTTATCTATGTAATAAAAATGATTATTTTATGTAAATATATACACTCGCATGCACACACAACACACACACACGGACCTGGATCTGCAGTTGTGATTGGACGGCTGCCAGGCCTGCCCACTGCATCACGGAGGGTGAGAACAGAGGTGGAGGGATGGGGGAGACGAGAGATATATAATGCCAAGTACAGTATGTATAATTATGTTATAGTGCCATCTACTGGTTACTCACCCTCATCTTGGCCATGCTGCCATCAGCTGCTGAGAGAATGGAACTCAGCTGGTTGTCCCAGTTCATCTCATGGCTGCTCTACACAAACCATAGGACAATGGTACCAAGAGGTCCGAGCCTTTATGGCACAGGAGTTAGTGCACTTATCCTCTAGCTCCAGGCTCTCTGGTAGCCTGGCTCATGTGACTCACATGGCAGGGAGAGCTGTGAACACACTGGTCTAGAAAGGATGATGTTTGTCAAGCAATATTCGCTCAGAAATTGTGTGCCGGGTTTTGATTGGCTCTCTCATATTTATTCCCCCTTGGGTGTTGAGACCTCTCGTTGTTTGGATTTGAAAATCCAACCATTTTAATGGAACGGGGCAGCGCTCTGGGCTGGTGTGTGGCTGTGCTTGTGGATGTTTGAATGAGAAAGACAGAGACGATAACCAGTAAAAGGACAGCCTCCTACAGTAGTGACGCATTTGACATCATCAAAGAGCCATTTCAGACTCTGAAGTCAGGAGGACTTCAAGAGTTAGGTGTTAGCCACACTAGGCTCTCTGGTTCATGCTCTGCTCAAACTGTCCCTCTAAATCACTGCACTCTCATGTATTCATATATGTGCCCACATTTTCAAAGAATTTGGGGACATAGGACAAAGGGGGAGGCTTGAAGCCAAAGAACACCATCCCAACCGTGAAGCACGGTGTGGCAGCATCATGTTGTGGGGGTGCTTTGCTGCAGAAGGGACTGATGCACTTCACAAAATAGATGGCATCATGAGGAAAGGGAAATGATGTAGATATATTGAAGCAACACCTCAAGACATCAGTTAGGAAGCTAAAGCTTGGTTGCAAATGGGTCTTCCAAATGGACAATGACCCCAAGCATACTTCCAAAGTTGTGGCAAAATGGCTTAAGGACAACAAAGTCAAAGTATTGGAGTGGCCATCACAAAGCTCTGACCTCAATCCTATAGAAAAATTGTGGGCAGAACTGAAAAAGTGTGTGTGAGCAAGGAGGCCTACAAACCTGACTCAGTTACACCAGCTCTGTAAGGAGGAATGGGCCAAAATTCACCCAACTTATTGTGGGAAGATTGTGGAAGGCTACCCGAAACGTTTGACCCAAGTTAAAAAATTTAAAGGCAATGCTACCAAATACTAATTGAGTGTATGCAAACTTCTGACCCACTGGGAATGTGATGAAAGAAATTAAAGCTGAACAAAAAAAATATATACTATTATTCTGACATTTCACATTCTTAAAATAAAGTGGTGATCCTAACTGACCTAAGACAGGGAATATTTACGAGGATTAAATGTCATGAATTGTGAAAAACCGAGTTTAAATGTATTTGGCTAAGGTGTATGTAAATTTAAGACTTCATCTTAAACGAATGTGTTAGCATTTAGCAGTCACTTCTTTTAAACCTGAAATGGGGCTATGTCTAAATGTTGTGCAGCGAAAACAGCCAATACTGCATAATCAAATCGGACTTTAGTAAGGACATCGTGGGCCTGTTACAATACATCAGGGGTAGGCAACCTTGTTCCTAGAGTGCCGCAGGTACTGCAGGATTTTGTTCCAACTAGACACCATACCTGACCAACTGATCTATCTGAACAGTTTTATGATTCCCTAAATTCAACACACCTGGTCTTCCATCTTGGTTAAATCAAAAAACATTAAGTGCCTGTGGGGCTTCAGGACCAGGGTTGCCTATCCCTGCAATACATGACGGATTTGATAAATATCCACTTTGTCAGATTAGATTTGTTGAATGTGCGCCAATCCGCCGTCTTTCTTTTATCCCCCACGGTCTGCGTTCCATTGACCTCTCTACCGCGCCTATGGTTTGATGAGCATGGAAACAATTTACTGTAAACCATATGCCATGGGTAAATGGGTAAATCAAACCTGACCAAAACAATAGAATTGATATGAAAATGCTTGGGGGAAGGATCCTGAATCTCCTCATTGCCCCCCCCCCCACATTTAATCTTTTTTTATATGTGTATTTCACACTATTTTGAGGTAAAAAAATATGAGTATACTGCTTGTATGGAAGTCAACCCCACATTGTTGGCCTGTTACAATACATCAATCATGACGTATTTCACGTACACTACCATTCAAAAGTCTGGGGTCACTTAGAAATACCCTTGTATTTGAAAGAAAAGCACACAAAAAAAACATTTTAATAACATCAAATTGATCAGAAATACAGTGTAGACATTCTTAATGTTGTAAATGACTATTGTAGCTGGAAACGGCTGATTTTTAATGGAATATCTACATAGGAGTACAGAAGCCCATTATCAGCAACCATCACTCCTGTGTTCCATGTTGTTCCATGTTGTGTTAGCTAATCCAAGTTTATAATTTTAAAAGGCTAATTGATCATTAGAAAACCCTTTTGCAATTATGTTAGCACAGCTGAAAACTGTAGTTCTGATTAAAGAAGCAATAAAACTGGCCTTCTTTAGACTAGTTGAGAATCTGGAGCATCAGCATTTGTGGGTTCGATTATATGCTTAAAATGGCCAGGAACAAATAACTTTCATCTGCAACTCTTCAGTCTATTCTTGTTCTGAGAAATTAAGGCTATTCCATGCGAGAAATTGCCAAAAAACTGAATATCTCGTACAATGCTGTGTACTACTCCCTTCACAGAACAGCGCAAACTGGCTTTAGTCGAAAATTCATCTGTGTGACCTACAAATACAGCGAATTCAGAAATATTGGTAATATTTCCAAATACATAACCAATATTGAGTAGGTGATTGATTTGAAAACCAGGTGTGCAGGAAACAAGACAAAACAAATGGCTACATGAAAAATGTAGCGGCGATGGCTTGAGAGCCGGTCACGTCTACTGCCGAACGCCCCCAGAACAAGGAGAGGAGCCGACTTTGGTGGAAGTCCTGACAATTATTGACGTTTGTATATTTACCACCCGATGTAAAGTTGGGATATATAAGATACTGTACGCCGTAAGAGCGTTCATGCAAAACCTGATGCAATGCAAGAAGTGTAAAAACTTTGTCCATGTGTCAAGTGTTTGCAGACAGAAGGAATATGTTATTGAAGAGTATGAATGTAAAATGTTGCAACTGTGGTGGGGATTATATTTCCGAATTCCCTGAGTGTCCTGTTAGGGTAAAAGAGGTTGAGGTGTCAAGGATCAGGGCTGTACAGCAAATCTCATATGTGGAGGTGGTGAAGAGCGTTGAAGGGGCAAGAGGCCACAGTTCTGAAGAAGATATGGTGGTGGATGCACCACAACCAGTTGCCAGTGTTATACGCCAATCAAGTGATCTGGATACACTTATTGTTAAGAAGGTGGATTTTGTAGCATTTATAGCCACAGTTATTAATTGTACAAGTGTCCAAGAAGCTGGACATCTCAGCAGCCGAGAAGTTTTTGGGCCTCCAAGACTTAACAGCAGAAGCACTGCAAGGACTGTCGCCAGGAGAGATGTCCCGTCATCACAGGATCCTTCTGAGCCAGAAAAGGAGGCTGATTTACTTTAATTAAAAAAAAATTACTGATAGTTTGTATGATATTTTTATTCATTTATTTACAACAAATGTTTTCATTTTTGGATCCTTATTATCCAGGTCGCAGTTGTAAATGAGAACCTGTTCTCAACTGGTTAAATAAAGGTTAAATAAATTAAAACATATATAAAAAATTATCCACCTGTACAGTAGGTGGCGGAATGCACAAATATTTGTTGCGAACCCCATTATACAAAAGAAGAAGAAAGGGCAGTACGTTTAGTTTTTTTCTACTGAACGTAACTTCCTTTTTACATAAGGAAGCAAGGCGGAAGTACTGGACAGAACACGTGAAAGAATATACATTTAGCTGACAACATGGACGTCGTAGAAGAGCATGATATACAGGATAAACCCACGAAAAAGAAGACTAAGAAGCAAAAGAAACAGCCAAAGCCTCCACATGAAAATGGTAACGATAGCATGATTGAGAAAACAGAGCCAGAACATGTGGATGCGCCGGCAGAATTCTCGTTTCCCCCCACATTCAGTGTGTCTGAAATAAAAAATAAACAACGCAGACACCTCATGTTCATGAAGCTGAAGCAGGAGAAACGGAAGGTAATGAACGTTTAGCATGCATGTGTTCCCACTTCATAATTCTTTAAAGTTCTCTATTTACTTCTTTAGTCGGGTCATCTCCGAAAATAGTGTATTTCCAGTCCCCGCGGTAACCACCACTGAGAACCCGTAACCACCCACTAAGTCCCTCAATTACATGTCACTGGTGTTACCCTTTTGTAAAAATATAAACACCTCTTTGAAATGCAACATTCATTGGAGAAAGGGCTGTTTTTTGATGATTAATTTGGTATTTTCATGCGGAATCTTAAGATATCACAGGTGTTAGACAGTTTATAGTAGGGGGAAATGTTATTGTAATAATTGATCAAATCCCATGATTTATTGACAATTTATTGACAAGTGTGGTTTGAGCAACTGTGTCCGCCATATTAGCTATGCCATCTTGCCTGCAGATTTGCCACTGGTGTTACTGTCATTTATGTTACCGTCCCTGGTGTTACACAATATAACTTTACACATACCTATTTTAAAGTCAATTATTACTAATCAAAATATTTTCTTAATATTATCATTAACATTTTCTCTTTGATTAAATATACTAATTAAATGGTCAAATGATATTTTGGAAAGCCTAAATTGTCATCTACAATATAGGTAACACCAGTGACAAAATAATGCAAGCATATAAAAAATGTAATGTTGTAAAAATATCAAAGTGCATAGATTAGTAGTAGCACATTTTTGCAGGACACGCTCTATTTTGGTGGCCTCTGGAACGTTCTAATGCCTTGATTCCATCAGAAATAAACAGTGAAATTATTGAATACTTTATAGCGTTTACCTCCCAGATTGGTAAATGTATTATGTATAAATACATGACTGAAAATGTATGAATTCAGTGTATTGTTAGTTCTTTTGGATATTCTCTAGGTCTATATGATCAGGACTATTTTCAAATAAAATTTTCTAAGTGGAGAACATGAAACCTTTTTTAACATTAAATCTGTCTTATTTACAGTTTTACTGCAAGATCTGAATTGCCACAGTGATGTTTGTTCTTCAAATTATATATATTATTAAAACATAAATTAAATGGGGCACATTATCTTGAAAAATAAATGTAAAGGTTAAATTGATGAAGAAAAACGACCTATTGTTCCTGCAGTGAAGATTCACAATCTTCCAAACAAAGGGATTTCGTCATTTTTCTGCAGGTCATCGCCAAAACTGAAAACACAAAGCAGATCTCACTCATTGGTCTTTTAAAAACCTGCTCTATGTAAAATATTGTGTGCTTTAGCTTGGAAAATAAATCAAATGTGACTCTTGATTACGACATAATGATGTGTGTTTCAAACATATGTCGATTTTCCTAAAGAAGTTCAATCCGCTTCGTGTTTTGTTTCCTTGGCACAATACTAACGTGTCTCACGATACTTGTTTCATCACGGCCCTAATAACCACGTTGTATGGCTTATGAATGGCAAAGGAAAATAGGAGATTAACTTTATTCAGTCAGTTCGACACCTTTTATAAACTAGTTATTATTTGCTTTTCGGTCGTCAATCAAAGCACAGTACCATGCTTTCCCTCCTCCAGCTAAAGAAATTTAGACTGTAACCAACCACAGCGTACACACATCACACTGGTACCGGGAGGTGGGGCAGACAGCAGTTGCTCTGTCATCGCTCGCTTTGTGACTGACCGGCACCTGTCCTATCCATAGATCGATAGAAGATGCATGTCCTTCATTCAAGCGGGAGGTGGCTCGGCTGACTTTTCTGACTAATGAATTTAAACTTTTAAATGAAAAGCAGCAGTTTGTTATTATTTTTTTAAGTAGCCGGCTGAAAATAAGTTTTAACGGCTGTTTGGATGATGGCCGGTGCTTAGGGAAAACATTGAACAACCCAGTCCTCAAAATAATAACAATTGGGTGCGTCCTTATGTCTTGTTTATACAAGTGTGTAATGGAAATGTGCATTTGGCATATTCCAACTCCCCCTGAGACACCCGTAGGGAATGGGATCACGGCAAGGGTCACCATTGTCCAGCACCCCTGGAGCATTTGGGGTTAAGGGCACAATAACAGGTTTTCACCTCGTCGGCTCCGGGATTCAAACTAGCGACCTTTCGGGAACTGGCCCAACACTCTAACCTCGACGCAAAACCTGCCGCCCCGGTGCAAAGTCTTACCAGTGGGAACTGGACGAGAGTATCTATTCCGGTCTTTTAGTGTAGCCATGTAACATGGTGTTTTTTACATTTTATTTCAGCAAAAGGTGGCAATGAAGAAGAAAAAGAAAAAAGAGAGGGATGCTCTAGGTGACAAGGTAAGTCGGTTGGATGCTGCACTTATGACATCACTTGGTCCCACTGATCTGTAAATGAATAGAGACAACTGTTAGAGCCCTCTGTGAGCAGAAAGACTATAAGAGTAGCCTGTTATTGACAGACCAAAGAATTCCAAGATGTAGGCCTAAACATAATTGATATTAAGATGACTCTTCTTACCTTTCCAATGTAGGCTCCCCCAAAGGAAGTTCCAAAGACGATAGAAAACCAGAGGGTATACGACGAAACTACTGTTAACCCTGAAGATGAAGAGGTACTGTCTTTCTGCAGAGCTGTTTGATGTCATCTCGTGCATTTACAGTATAGTGTTTTGATGTCATCTCATGCATTTACAGTATAGTGTTTTGATGTCATCTCGTGCATTTACAGTGTAGTGTTTTGATGTCATCTCGTGCATTTACAGTATAGTGTTTTGATGTCATCTCGTGCATTTACAGTATAGTGTTTTGATGTCATCTCGTGCATTTACAGTATAGTGTTTTGATGTCATCTCGTGCATTTACAGTATAGTGTTTTGATGTCATCTCGTGCATTTACAGTATAGTGTTTTGATGTCATCTCGTGCATTTACAGTATAGTGTTTTGATGTTGCATATAACTCAGATACTCTCCATTGCAGGTAGCCTTTGATGAGGGAACTGATGAGTTTTCGGCCTATTTCAACCGGCTGACCAACCCCAAAGTCCTCATTACCACATCTGACAGACCTAGAGGGGTGAGTGGACTAAAACAGCACCCGGAGACGGTGCTGTTATTTATTTCAGTCCTGCTGTGAATCTCAGAAGATTGATATCACGGGGGTGATACCTTCTGCCAGCTTTTGCTCTAAAGGTGCTTACACTCCAGAAAATAAAATGCAGCCGCCTCCATTGGTTTCTATATAAAGCCGGCGTCAAATTTGCCTCACACCCCTGCAGCAACGGCACCGGGAAGGAAGTTGTCAACCACATGCACAAGCGGAGTCCAGTCCAGTTAAACACATCTGAACTTTTTCCCCTGGCTGCTGGACGGCTTTCTTTAACAATATCTTTTTAATCAACTGTAGAAGGCTTGGCTGGTGTTTTCCGCTCCCCTGCTGTAGGCTTCTTAATGCTGATCTAGCATATCTGCTGGTTCAGGTGGCAATACATGGGGGGGGCTGTGTACCTGGTAGCTCTCCAGGAAGAGGGTTGGCCACTCCTGCTTTATCATATTAAAGTAACTACCCAGTGAAAATCTCACTTTTAAAAGTTCATATTCTGTTAATGTTGTTGACTCATTTGTGGCCAAAGCATAAATTAGAGAGAGAACCTGTATATAAAACAGATCTTTTAAAAAACGTTCATAGAATATGACCTCATGTTGCCTCATTGGCTGATCTGGCCTACTCATGTTAATATTTTTAATGACTAGTATATGCCCATACCATTCAAACACATAAAAGCTACTTTTTAACATATTTAATTAAAACATTTAGGAAGGAAAACTATCTAACTCTCAAAACACTGGTAAGTTTAATATTATTTATGAAATGTTCTTCTCCAGGTGTCTGCAAATCAACTTTATTTGCCATATGCACATGATACACATGGTGTACAACCCAGTACAGGGAAATGCTTATGAATATGACCTCAAACGGGCCTGACTTATTGGTTCATGAGGTGGAACATGCCCGACTTGTGTGTTCGTGAGGCTGTCTGAGCCGGGGCACTGCACAGCTGACCTGTAAATCACCTAAAATTCCAAACAAAGGGAAGAAATCCTTCTAAAGATTAGACCGACAGGATCGAGCTCAGGCTGATATCTGTAGACAAGAAGGTTGATGGTTATTGATGCCTGGAATGTAGGAGACTAATACTGTATGTAGGGCTGGGCGATCATTAGTCACTTAATATTCTCAAAAAAATAATCAGATATACAGTAACATTTTATGGTAGTTATTACAAAACGGTCTGCTTTTGTCTTTCAGAGGACAGTGAGGTTTTGCAACCAGCTGGCCACAGTCATCCCCGACGCACACGTGTACTACAGAAGAGGCTTGGCACTAAAGAAGGTCATTCCCCAGTGTATAGCCAGAGGTTTCACATACCTCATGGTCATCAATGAAGATCGTAAGGTGCCCAGTATCCTTTGGTTGACTGACGGAAAGAGGGACATTGCGACTGTTAATATGTTGACTGCTTATGATACTCTAATGCTGTTGTTGGTCTGCATTTTGTTATTACATGCACTCGCTTTGAAGTCACAGACCAGGCTTCAGTATCACAATCCTAACAGCCTGGCACACAGTTAAGTCCTGTTTCAAGTTGGACCGCCCACCTTGAGGTGGAGAGTTGCAGTTGGAGTCAGTAATAATGCAAAGTCCCTTGTAGATGTCTGTTTCCTTCACCACAACACTAAGATGGTATGGTTCTCTGCCACCTCCCTGATGGGCCTACTGCACACTTCAAAGTCAGCAGTGTCCGACTGCGGAAGGAGATGAAGGCAAGACATTTCAAAACTGTTCAAACAGACATGTTAATGTCTCACTTAGAGCGACAGTATGTCATCTGAAAAACAACAGACCTGATGCTCTGCCACTTATTTTGATATATAGCTGAGGGATAATAATAACATTCTCTAGGGGATGGGGCTGGGTAAATGTAACCTCAATTTTATAAACGGCACACTAGATATGATAGATACAAGAACTGACAGTCCATGTGTTTTTTACAATGACTTTGTTCTGATAGGGTAAGACAGTTGTACTAAGCTCATGAGTTATTTCCAGGTTTTATTTTAATAATGAATAGCTATAATTTGTTTAAAATTCCCAAAATTTATCAATCCCAGACTGAATGTTTTAGTGTTGTATCTATGTGCTTTATAATTATTCAAATGAGTCTGGCATTCTTCAAGCAGAAACTCAGCTCACTTAGGGGATGGATCTGGAAAATGTATACATTGTGAGAATATAAATACTGAAAGAAAAACCTTTTACAGAGGCGAGGGAAGGACCCGACAGAACACTCCCCAGAGGTGATCCTCAACAATTTCACCACCCGCCTGGGCCACAGCATGGGACGACTCTTTGCTGCCCTTTTCCCTCACGACCCCCAGTTTGTGGGACGCCAAGTCGCCACTTTCCACAACCAGAGAGACTTCATCTTTTTCAGATTCCACAGGTGAATGTTCATTAGAATGCCTAGAAATCATTTGCATAATGATAGCCCAATGTTTTTGCATGATGTATGAAGGATACATCGGGAAAATACAGTTTAGACATTGTTTGCTGACTGGCAAGACGTCTAGCAGATGTATTTTCAATATCTGCATTGTAAATTCGACACTTGCATAATTTATACGTCTCGGCGAGGTCTTCCCAATGTTCAAATACTCTCCAAACTACGAATGTGACGTGCTCTATCATTTTCAGTCGCGCTAGTTCATAAGCATAAAAAAATCCACATTTTGTCAAATGATTGGCATGGTGTGTTTTTGGATTAAAACAGAATTCACCAAAACATGTTTTCTAGCTAACCCTAATCCTTTAAATGTCTCCGATGACAAGATCCACCTTTCAAAATGAGTCATTGGCTAGCTAACAATCAACTGACAAGCTTGCTAGCACACCCACAAACTCATTTGTAAACATATTAACCAGCTAGCTAGCGCACAATCTTGTCAAACTGTTCACTTGCAGCTTCCTTGTTAATAATTTATGCCAAATAAGACATAATGTCTTCTGCAGTGACACTTGCGTTACGACGTCCAGCATGCAAACAGCGCTGCGCTAAAACTAACAGACTTCAGGGGTGTAATTTCTCTGAACAGCTGATCAGGGATACCTCTGTTGTAATTAGCTCTGCTGCGCAAAAATTTAAGTATTGATACACAAGTTATGCATCATTTTAAAGCTAATAGTCTTCTCTTTTCAACAATGTATATAGCTAAAAATGTATGTCCGGGTCAATGCAACTGGAGCAAGTCACATATTCCCTACACAATTTGATACGTCGGCCAAAGGTGTGCGTGTTTGCTGCTCTCTTCGCGTAGAGTATTGTTGTCAGGCCATTGTTGTTTCCCATTCTAATGAGATCTGAATGATGGGGGTTATAGAGTGGTCCACAACATGTCAAAGCCCTTGTACTCTCCAAAGGTACATCTTTAAGAACGAGCAGAGAGTCGGCATTCAAGAGCTGGGACCACGCTTCACTCTGAAACTCCGATCATTACAGAAGGGGACCTTTGACTCCAAGTTTGGGGAGTATGAGTGGGTTCTCAAGGTGAGTTCAGTCCTGTTTTTTTCTTTGATTGTGGAACAATTGAAACTGTTAGTGACTGCTCGTTTAGCAAGAGCAGTAGAGTACTGTGGGAGTAAAGGTGTGCAGCTCAATTTTGAATAATTCCTCATCTGCAACCCATAACCATTGGTTTTGGGGGAGAAGTTGAGATCAGTGGTGTAGCACACCTTTTGTGTTGACCCACTTTTTGCAGGAAAAATAAATTGGCTATTTTCAAAGGTAGTGTCACTTTACTCCCTGCGAAGGGTGATCAATGTTTACCCACTTTAAAATAAAAATGTTTTATCACCAATTTGCGATATTAGACTAGTGTGAATGGCAGAATCAGAGCAGATCCTCTTTGGTAGCTAAATAATACCTACATTTGCTTTTATACTTTTCAGCGACATGAAAATGACGTCTGCAGAAGGAGGTTCAACCTTTGAGTGAAACATATGGACCTTCCCACGACATCATCTACATGAGACATTTTCTACAATGCATACCAGTTTGTCAGATTGTGTCCAGGCAAAAAATTGCAGTCGTGCCTTTGGCCATTGCAAGTCTCTTAAAATGTGACAACTTGTCGTAGGTTGTCATTTTAATTTGATGGCATCTTGTTCACATTTGATAGACAGTCATTGTGAAAGAGCAAAGCAGTCTGATTTATAGATTCTGGCTTTGTTAACACTTGTGTTATCTTTGTGCTTTTAGACAAAACAATCTGTACCTGTAAATGGTATTTCATATTTTCAAGTAAAACATGTACGTACTCTGAAATGTTAGTAATTTATTATCAAATACATGTAAAATGTTGTACAAGCAAGAGGTATGCAATTTCCCCTTGACTTTAGTGTCTAAGGGGCACCACAAGATGCGTAGCACGTCTCGTTGAAGAACAAAGGAGCTGATTCACTGACAATGCCATTCCAAAATGGCTGCGGTGTCTACTGCTTGCTAGTATGAGGACAAAAAAGGGCAGTTTTCTGGAAAACTAGCAGTGTTTCAATCTTTTCGATGGAGTAGTATGAATGAAGGTAAAATTAGGAGGACAATGGCATATCCCATCCCTGCAATGTGGTATGTTTTCCGACCCATATCTCGGGCCGGCTCCATGACGTCTTAATGTAACCATGATTGCGTTGCGACCTCAATACAGCTCGGTGTAAAAAGCGTTACTGTATAGTGTATCTTCTGGCTCCTCTGTATCTACTCGGTGAAGGCCCGGCAGTAGAACAAATCATTTGGATGGGCCTTTGATTTCCATAGGCGGGCATGTTTTTCCCCCATGGGGTTTACAATTTATCCTACCATTTCTACCGACCTGCCTGCGAGTTTTGATTATTTTTATATGCATTTTCATGGAACAGTTTAATTTGACTAATGTTTTTGTTTCTTCAAAATCATTGTCACGTGGTTAATCTAAATTAAAAATTATAAATCTAAAAGTAAAGATTAAACTAAGGTGAGAGCACCATCCTCTACCATATGGAGACGTTGATGGTCTACACTGTGATCCCATTGGCGGCTAAAGAAATGAGTGCATGGAACTAAGCTATGAATAGGCCAGAGCAGCAGTAGGCCTATAGCGTCCATCGTCAACTAAGTCAAATACATAGGCCTAAAGCTGACAAAATAAAAACAGAAAATATCCTGATGAAAATTCCAGTTCTTTCAAATAACATGAATCCCTCTACACCGCGTGCCTTCCTAGAGTTGCCAGACAGCTGTTTCCACTGGATATATGGGCTCTTGATAGGTTTGTCACCGAGACTTGGTGATTATCGAGGCCGGGAGGGTGTTGGAAAGATTTTTCAAATACTGTGAAGATCTATTCGCAAAGGATTTTATTTTTTTTAAAGATACTTGACTCACTGTGAGGTGAAGAGAAAAAAATGAATGAGAAACTCTGCTAGTGGTGGATGTAGTGAGTTAAGACAATCAGAAATCCCACATCCCAAATGGCCACTTTCCTACATATCCACGCAACAGGTCTACTTCTATCCATGCTCAGGTGTGCAAGCTCCCTCTATGTTCCTAGAGAGAAACCAGACCTGTGCTCACATGGGGCACTCCAAGCAAATGAAAATGACAACTCAAATGATTATGAAATTAACCAGAACTTGTTTCTCACAACTGTAGCAGGTTGTGAACTTCTGCAAACAAAGTTTCCACTCTGATAGTGAGAATGGTAGGCTAAATAACTAATACATGCATTAACATATATTAATGTAACCAAATGACAGAGGAGTAACGGTACATTTACTAGGCCTACTGGTGACATTGATAACAAATATACAATCAAAGCGCAATAATTTGTGGGCGACAGCTGAAGAGCTGAGTGCATTCTGGAGAGAGAGGTGGCATATCTTCGCCACACACCCCTCCCCTTCTTGTCTCAACATTTAAAATTATACTAAAGACCTGTTACCTTTACTAATTTTAGATGCTTTTTACAGACAGCCGCAACTTAATCAGCTAGGCCTATTCCCACAATCTCTGCCTAAATTGCGGGCTTCCCAAATAGTCATAGGGCTATGCACTAGTGATTTGAAACAATCCACAGAAATATGATATATTATAAGCTAATGATCCTCTTGCTAAGTCATGCTCTCTGGGGAAGTATTTTGAAAGGAGTCATTTCATTTTGGAAAAACATACATTTACTTTAGGGGAAGCCAACTGTCAATTCACATGAGGCTGAAACCAGAAATCTGTATATAATGAAGAGATGCTCATGTCTCCGCCTTAACAATTTGTATTTTTTTTTAAACTTTTATTTAACTAGGCAAGTCAGTTAAGAACAAATTCTTATTTTCAATGATGGCCTAGGAACAGTGAACTGCCTGTTCAGGGGCAGAACGACAGATTTGTACCTTGTCAGCTCAGGTGTTTGAACTTGCAACCTTCCGGTTACTAGTCCAACGCTCTAACTACTAGGCTACCCTGCCGCCCAAATGGCAGTTGTTGTCCCAAAGGCAGGCTATAAGCTTCGGTCTGCATTATATGCCCCAAAAAAACGCATTAGGCGTATTGTGGACAGATTTGGGCGAGGGTGAGGCAATCTCTTCATCGGAGAAAGCATTCAAGCATCGCCCCTCTGTCTTACTACATGTATCTGATCCTGAAAAGCCAGAAACAATATGACATGCCATACCCTTTTTGTCCAGACGGCATCAGTGGTCTACACATACTGAGACAGAGGGATGCTGTTTCACTCGATCGGATGCTTTATCTGAGATTGATGCTCTTACTTTCTTTTGGCGCGCATTTCGGTCAAATACATATTTTTATTTGGAAGGGCAAGGAAGATTACGGTATAGTGGGCCATGCCCCCTAAGGCCTACCCACAACGCGGGCCCAGGTAAATGCCCCCTAAGGCTTACCCACAACGCGGGCCCAGGTAAATGCCCTCATGGAAAGATTAGAAACCGACATCAAATGTTGTTGGTCACATACACATGGTTAGCAGATGTTAATGCGAGTGTAGCTAAATGCTTGTTGATGCACAACGAATGATGTTGATGCACAACATCCGGGATTAGCATTTAGCCACTCGTGGTGGAAAATAGTGTTTGATAAGGAAAGTTACGAATATTTTAGCTAACTAGCTAGCTAACCAGTTAACATCAAAAGAAGGATGGTATTACACATATGCATTTAAAATACTTTAAATGTGTGCATTTAAAATACTTACTTTTTTAATGTACAGTTGAAGTCAGAAGTTTACATACACCTTAGCCAAATACATTAAACTCAGTTTTAACAATTCCTGACATTTAATCCCAGTAAAAAATTCCCTGTTTTAGGTCAGTTAGGATCTCTACTTTTTTTTTAAATGTGAAATGTCAGAATAATATAAAGAATGATTTATTTCAGCTTGTATTTCTTTCATCACATTCCCAGTGGGTCAGACGTTTACATACACTCAATTAGTATTTGGTAGCATAGCCTATTGTTTACTTGGGTCAAATGTTTCGGGTACCTTCCACAATCTTCCCACAATTAGTTGGGTGAATTTTGGCCCTTTCCTCCTGACAGAGCTGGTGTAACTGAGTCAGGTTTATAGGCCTCCTTTCTTCGCACATGATTTTTCAGTTCTACCCACAAATGTTCTATAGGTTTGAGGACACGGCTTTGTGATGGCCACTCCAATACCTTGACTTTGTCCTTAAGCCATTTTGCCACAACTTTGGAAGTATGCTTGGGGTCATTCTCCATTTGGAAGACCCATTTGCGACCAAGCTTTAACTGATGTCTTGAGAAGTTGCTTCAATATACTCACATAATTTTCTTTCCTCATGAGGCCATCTATTTTGTGAAGTGCACCAGTCCCTCCTGCAGCAAAGCACCCCCACAACATGATGCTGCCACCCCGTGTTTCACGGTTGGGATGGTGTCTTTGGCTTGTAGGCCTCCCCCTTTTTCCTCCAAACATAATGATGGTCATTATGGCCAAACAGTTCTATTTTTGTTTCATCAGACCAGAGGACATTTCTCCAAAAAGTATGATCTTTGTCCCCATGTTCAGTTGCAATCCATAGTCTGGCTTTTTTATGGCGGTTTTGAACAATGGCTTTTTCCCTGCTGAGCGGCCTTTCAGGTTATGTCGAAATAGGACTTGTTTTGTTTCCTCCAGCATCTTCACAAGGTCCTTTGCTGCTGTTCTGGGATTGATTTGCACTTTTCGCACCAAAGTACGTTCATCTCCAGGAGACAGAACGCATCTCCTTCATGAGAGGTAAGATGGCTGTGTGGTCCCATGGTGTTTATACTTGCGTACTATTGTTTGTTCAGATGAACGTGGTACCTTCAGGCATTTGGAAATTGCTACCAAGGAAGCATCATAGTCGAGTGAACCAGACTTGTGGTCTACCATTTTTTTTCTGAGGTCTTGGCTGATTTCTTTTGATTTTCCCATGATGTCAAGCAAAGAGGCACTGAGTTTGAAGGTAGGCCTTGAAATACATCCACAGGTACACCTCCAATTGACTCAAATTATGTCAATTAGCCTATCAGAAGCGTCTAAAGCCATGACATAATTGGAAGCTGTTGTCCAAGCTGTTTAAAGGCACTGTCAACTTAGTGTATGTAAACTTCTGACCCACTGGAATTGGGATACATTGAGTTATAAGTGAAATAATCTGTAAACAATTGTTGGAAAAATTACTTGTGTCATGCACAAAGTAGATGTGCTAACCGACTTGCCAAAACTAAAAACTAGTTTTAATGACTCCAAACTAAGTGTACGTAAACTTCCGACTTCAACGGAATGCTGATGATTCAACCATATACGCATCAGCAACCACCGCTAACGAAGTCACTGAAACCCTTAATTACGGATAGGCGTCCCGTCAATGGGACAGTTGTAAATCATGCAGCACCCTGTGTCACTATCGCAGATTTTAGAGAAACAACAAATGTCGGTGGCAGCATCATGTTGTGGGGGTGCTTTGCTTCAGGAGGGACTGGTGCACGTCACAAAATAGATGGCATCATGAGGAAAGAAAATGATGTGGATCTATTGAAGCAACATCTCAAGACATCAGTCAGGAAGTTAAAGCTTGGTCGCAAATGGGTCTTCCAAATGGACAATGACCCCAAGCATACTTCCAAAGTTGTGGCAAAATGGCTCAAGGACAACAAAGTCAAGGTATTGGAGTGGTCATCACAAAGCCCTGACCTCAATCCTATAGAACACTTGTGGGCAGAACTGAAAGGCTGTGGAAGTCTATCTGAAACATTTGACCCAAGTTAAACAATTTAAAGGCAACGCTACAAATACTAATTGAGTGTATGTAAACTCCTGACCCACTGGGAATGTGATGAATGAAAAAAAGCAGAAATAAATCATTCTCTCTACTATTATTCTGACATTTCACATTCTTAAAATAAAGTGGTGATCCTAACTGACCTAGAACATGGATTTTTACTAGGATTAAATGTCAGGAATTGTGAAAAAATGAGTTTAAATGTATTTGGCTAAGGTGAATGTAAACTTCTGATTTCAACTGTAGCCAATAGCCAGATGAGACCCACTGGGCACAGATGTCATTTCGTAAATTAGATTTTTTTTTTAATGATGTTTTAAGAATTTTGATTGAACCAGTTTTTGCCACATGGGGACAACTAGTTGTCTCCGGGAGTTTACTTTAATTTCCGGTAAAAAACTATTTTCAACATCGCATAGTCATAAATAAAAATAACCTAGTAAATGACATATAGGTTGTCACTGAACTAATAAAGCGTAATCTTACCATGCAAGGCCACCGACCTGCGTTGGTCAGCACGCACAGCAGTTTGACAAGGCTACTGATATTCCCTGAGGTTGGTCAGCACGCACAGCAGTTTGACAAGGCTACTGATATTCCCTGAGGTTGGTCAGCACGCACAGCAGTTTGACAAGGCTACTGATATTCCCTGAGGTTGGTCAGCACGCACAGCAGTTTGACAAGGCTACTGATATTCCCTGAGGTTGGTCAGCACGCACAGCAGTTTGACAAGGCTACTGATATTCCCTGAGGTTGGTCAGCATGCGGCAGGGTAGCCTAGTAATTAGAGCGTTGGACTAGTAACCGGAAGGTTGCAAGTTCAAACCCCCGAGCTGACAAGGTACAAATCTGTTGTTCTGCCCCTGAACAGGCAGTTAACCCACTGTTCCTAGGCTGTCATTGTAAATAAGAATTTGTTCTTAACTGACTTGCCTAGTAAAATAAAGTTTTTTTTTTTTAAAGCAAAATAACTATCAACAGTTACATGCTTAGTTCGACACTGAAGTAGGGAGGACACATCAGCTGTCACAAAATATGAGGTATTTTTGGGAAGTAGAAAGAAACTTACATGAGCAAAACATTTTAGTGAATCAGCAATTCAAAATGTTTGAATTGATTTCCTGACCGATGCATGCTACGTTTGGATAATTAGGGTCTGCAGACAGATGTATCTTCGTTACTTCCCTACCTGACCTTCTGCATTATATTAATGACATTTCTTTTTTGTCATTATGTTACTTTAAATTCACTCTATTACTTTTCTGTATGTCATTAATGTTATTTTTTTGGTCATTCAGTCATTATAATTTGCTTTGTGTGTAATTTATGAAGTGTGTTGTGATGTGTGTTTAAAGTACTGAGAGTCTTGGTCATGGTGGATGAGTGAAGTGGCTGTTTTTAGGAGTTGAAGCTGAGTGTAGAATCTCACACCCTACTGGTTAATCCCAAGCCTCTGACCACACACTCAGACACAAACCACTGTCTGTCGAACTCTGGACTTGAGTGAGTACTGCAGAAAGTGTGTGATTGTACGCGCATGTGTACTTAACTCTCCCTGCAGGGTAACCCAGTGGAAATCTTCAGTGAATCTGAGGAGGATCATTGGTTTGGGCTGGCGTTGGTTTCGGTGTGTATTTCTTCTCTTTTGTCCTAGTGAACCTCTGTGTGTGTGTGTGTGTGTGTGTGTGTGTGTGTGTGTGTGTGTGTGTGTGTGTGTAATGTGCGTCTGAAGGGAAAACTGAGACTGACATTTGATGTGTGTGCATACGTCTTTGAGCGCGTTTGTCGTGTTTGTGTCTGTGCGTGCATGCATGTGTCTATGTGTGTGTGTGTTCGTTTCCTTCTGTGTGTGTGTGTGTGTGTGTGTGTGTGTGTGTGTGTGTGTGTGTGTGCGCGTGCACTTACAGTCATGTGTGTGTGTGTTTCTGTGACACTGATCTTAATGTCAGAAGGAGGATATTATTATTATTATTATTATTATATTATGTCTGTCTGACATAGCCAGGACACACCAGCCCTGCTGACAGACCGACAACACGTTAACAGGACACGGCGCACACAAGCCACGGGCGGGAAACCTGAGATAGCGTGACACACTCATCCTTGGTCAGTGACCTTAAGACAGAGACTGACCTGCAGAGACACAGACAGGCTCTGAAATCTGACCTCAGATCAGCCCAAGGTGACAGGAATGATATCACACAGCAAAGACAAAATTCTACGTCAGAGAGAGGAAGTGGTAGAGAAGGAGGAAGAGGAAGAAGAGGAGGAAGAAGATGAGGAGGAAAAGGAGGTGTGTCCTGTGTGTTTCAGTGAGTTTGACAGTTGTCTCCACCCTCCCTCCATACTACCATGCGGTCATACCTTCTGCTGGCCCTGCCTGCTGCACCCTAGCCTGGCTACATCAGGACAGATACACTGCCCTCTCTGCCGAAAAACAATCTGGGACACACACACTCATGGCAGGAACATACACGCGCACCGCAGAGACACACAAATCCCCCACACAAACACACATCTCTCCAGCAGGAACACACACATCTCCCATAGAAATCCACTCACACAACGGGTGGCACAAACAACCATCTCATCTCTTAGAAGCTCTCACCCTCGCTCACACACAAACCTCCACTCACACACACTGCATAGACCCCAGCCGCTCACACACACACAACAGAGGAGTGTGGTTAGCAATTGCCCAGTGTTGCTGTTCCCCTCCCATCCTGTAGGTGTCAGTGTAGTATCAGAGGGCTGGCTAGAAGGGCGCTGTACTCTGTGTTGTCAGCCTCTCTCTGATGATTCATCATATCCTCTAGACTGTAGACACTTCCTGTGTCCACGCTGTCTCGTCCTGCTATTGGCTGTGGCTTCCCCAGTTGGACAGGTCTATTTCCTCTATTGTCCTCAATGCCAGGGACAGACTGCAGTACTCAGAGGGGAGTCAAACACATCCTCACCCCTCCCTTCACCCATTTCTTCTTATTTTTCTTCCTTTCCCTCATCTCCTTACTCACCCCTCTCTCCCTCCTCTATCTCTCCCCCCTCTCCCCAGGCCTTAGCCCCCTCTAGGGGAGAGATTTCCAGCCAGGGTAGCCAGGGCAGAGATTGTGGTTGTGGGGGAGGGACTCTCTGTATGCTGCTGTAGAGGGCCTCCAGTCAACCACAGCCTGGGGCTGGAGTAGGGAGGGAGGCCTAGTGAAAGGGCATGATGTTGGGTCTGATTCAGATGGTGAATGGCCTGTCTGTCAGGGGGATGTCACTGCTCTGCTCAGGGCAACTCTCTCTCTCTCTCTCCCTCTCTCTACAGTATTACTGACCCTCATGCCTGACCTTTCATATGAGACACATGAGACTGTGACTCCACACACACACACTTAACACACACACACACACACACACATACACACAGAATATCTACACGCATAGAATATCTACACACATAGAATATCTACACGCGTACACCCTCACACACATGGAGCCTTATGTTGTGCTGTATGTTTAGTGTATGTATGTCATTGCTCATCTGGTTGTCCATAAATATAAATAGAAAATGTCTTCAAGCAGATCTGATCTCTGGGCTGGTTCATCTGTTTGCTTACAACCTCAACCTTAGAGCAAATAAAACAACAGTGGTGCCTGCCTGCCCTGTGTGTGTGTGTGTGTGTGTGTGTGTGTGTGTGTGTGTGTGTGTGTGTGTGTGTGTGTGTGTGTGTGTGTGTGTGTGTGTGTGCGTGTGCGCGTGTGCGTGCGTGTGTGCGTGTATATCTATGTGAATGGGAGTCATTTTTACTCGCACCTTCAGGATGCAGGTGTGTTAGCGAGAGTGTGTGTGATAGAAAGGGGTTTAGTATGTGTGTGTTGGTGTGTTTGTTAGTAAAGCTAAGTTAGCATTGACAATATGCAAGCCTGTTGTGTGGGTGCATGTGGGGTCAGTGTGTGTGTGTGTGTGTGTGTGTGTGTGTGTGTGTGTGTGTGTGTGTGTGTGTGTGTGTGTGTGTGTGTGTGTGTGTGTGTGTGTGTGTGTGTATAGGGCTGGGGGGGGGCTGGCGTTATGTGAGCACATTAACTCCACCAAACTGAACAGGGAGCACTAGATTAGCACGCTCTAATGACATGTGGCACACACACAAACACACTCAACTGTGCTCAGCTCCAGTGTGGCTCAGTTGGTAGAGCATGGCGCTTGCAACGCCAGGGTTGCTAGTTTGCTTCCCAAGGGAGGTCACTACAAAAAAGTATGAAAATGTATGCATTCACGACTGTAAGACACTCTGGATAAGACTGCCTGCGAAATGACTCACATGTGAAATGTCTGAAGGACTGCCCTCCACATTCTTATTCATATTTTTTTACACCAAATTTAAGTGTTGCTGAATTACAGTAAAGTGTCCAAAGTTTTGATTCTATGTCTTCTACAGGGGCCTGCTGTTTGCATTGCTCTTCAGGTGTGAATCATAAATAAACATTTTGGCAATGCCATTTTAGAAAGGTTTCTAACCTCCAGGACTGTAATTGAATAGCCCCGCTGTATGGTTTTAAGCCGTATTTGCATATTTCCCAAGGTGCCTTTCAAGTGAATTTGAAGCTGGTTAAAGCTGGTTGAGTGAAGGTCAAGAGTGTGCAAAGCTGTCATCAAGGCAAAGAATGGCTACTTTGAAGAATCTCAAGTATGAAATATATTTTGATTTGTTTAACACTTGTTTGGTTCCTACATGATTCCATATGTGTCATTTCATAGTTTGATGTCTTCACTATTATTCTACAATATAGAAAATAGCAAAAATAAAGAAAAACCCTGCAATGAGTAGAGGTGTATTCTGTAGATACAAACAATTCTAAAAATCAACCTGCAATAGAGCATGCTGGGAAATATGATATTGATGATTGTGGTTTTGGTTCATCTCTGGTTATTAACACCAACACTGGGGTTATTTTACACCACTGAGGGGTAATTTGAACTCTTTACAGTGTTAATTTAACTTTTGTATCAACACTAGAAATGTTAAACAGAAAAATCAACACCAGTTAGTTAACACTGGCCAATTTGCTGTGAAAGGGACACATCTGCAGGCTTCCATACATTGCAAAATCATTTTAGAATTCTGAAGAACCTCAGATGCCACATCAAGAACCCCACACTTTACTCAAAAGTTATTTATTGGGCAAAAGTTCTCCAAGGAACCTTAAGAGCTTAGGAAGAAACATTTAAGAAGCTTCATTTTTATTTCAGTGTATACACTCAGAAAAAAAGTGATTTTTAGAACCTAATAGGTTTCTTCAGCTGTCCCCATAGGAGAGCCCTTTGAAGAACCCGTTTTGGTTCCAGGTAGAACCTTTTTGGTTCCACGTAGAACCCCTTTTGGTTCCATGTACAGTGCTTTCAGAAAGTATTCACAACCCTTGACTTTTCCCACATTTTGTTGTGTTACAGCCTGAATTTTAATTGATTAAATTCAGATGTTTGTGTGACTACACACAATACCCCATCATGTCAGAGTGGAATTATGTTTTTCTACATTTTGAAAATGTAATAAAAATGAAATGTTGAAATGTCTTGAGTCAATAGGTATTCACCCCCTGTTATGCCAAGCCTAAATGAGTTCAGGAGTCAAATGTGGCTTAACAAGTCACATAATAAGTTGCATGGAATCACTCTGTGTGCAATAACATTTTTCACCGTGATTTTTGAGTGACTACCTCATCTCTGTACCCCACACATACAAGTATCTGTAAGGTCCCTCAGTCGAGCATTGAATTTCAAACACAGATTCGAACACAAAGACCAGCAAGGTTTTCCAATGCACTATTGGTAGATGGGTAAAAATACAAAAAGCAGACATTGAATACCTCTGAGAATGGTGAAGTTATTTACTCCACTTTGGATGGTGTATCAATACACCCAGTCACTACAAAGGCACAGGCGTCCTTCTTAAATCAGTTGCCAGAGAGGTGAAGGAATCCGCTCAGGGATTTCACCATGTGGCCAATGGTTACCTTAAAACAGTTATAGAGTTTAATGGCTGTGATAGAAGTAAACTGAGGAAGGATCAACAACATTGCAGCAACTCCACACTTCTAACCTAAATGACAGAGGGAAAAGACGCCTGTACAGAAAAAACAAGGCACTTAAGCACTACTGCAAAAACAAATGCAGCGCAATTCACTTTTTGTCCTGAATACAAAGTGAGTACCATATTTTCAAGCATATTGGTGGCTGCATCATGTTATGAGTATGCTTATAATCATTAAAGACGGGAGTTTTAAAGGATAAAAAATAAACGGAATGGAGTTAAAGCACAGGCAAAATCCTAGAGGAAAACCTGGTTCAGTCTGCTTTCCACCAGACGCTGGGAGATGAATTCCCCTTCAGAAGGACTTGAGAGTTGCCTATCACAAGAAGACAGTGAATGTGCCCGAGCAGTCCAGTTACAGTTTTGACTTAAATCTA